>NW_026606634.1:2372500-2650000 GCF_029890125.1 Rhinichthys klamathensis goyatoka
TGCATCCTGTCACCGTAAACTGCCCTGCCAATCATCTCGTCACAGTTAAAATCCTCCATTCAATCTAAGTTAATTTCTTACGGTTTCGGAGAGAAATGTTGTAGCACGTTCATCTGCCTGTCGTGGGTCTTTCATGCCGAGACTCTCCTCATGTGTTTGGATTTTGAATATAATAATGCATTTAAAAGTTAATGGCTAAACATATCTTTGCAAAAGTTCACAATGCTGCTGCAGATGCAATATAATGTGGACAACATTGAATAAATACATTTTCGTCAGTTTAGATACTGATAATTAATCACTCAAACCCCTTTATCTTAAACCTCTCTACATAACCGTCGGACTCGCGCTTCCTACATGTCTGTAGTTTTTGAACACTTTTCACTTATGTTTGTAGTTCTAACCGAATTCTCGTCCAAAGCGCGATGGGTTGTGGGCAATATCAGCCGTTAGAGTGCGCATCGATCTGCACTTCGGATTCTGACCGGATATAGTAGACCATCCGGGTCTCTGTGGAACACTCATTTCAACATACTACGATTTGGGACGTACTAATTCTATTTTCGAATACTATTTAGGACGGATAGTATGCGAATTGGGATGCAGCACATGTCTGTTTAATTAGTAATTCCCTTCACCTGTGTTCTGTTAATTATCCCATTAGTCCCTGTTCATTTAAGCCCTGTGTTTTCCCTCAGTGTTTGTCGGTCGTCCTCCATGAATGGTTGTGTGTGTCTTGAAGTCCTGGAGTTTGTTCTTTGGTTCCTGTATGTTTTTGGAAGTTTAAGTTTGTCAAATTAATCTCCTAAACTGTAGCTACCGTGTCCTCGTCTTCAGCTACTGTACCTGCACCCAAACCTGACAGTAACAATGACACCTTAAAATAAAGTGTAACCGTGATCTGTTATCAGAGGAAACTGTCTAAGTTATGTATTTCAGAAATGTACATATACAAATCACAGTTAGCTAAAAATATATTAATTTAACAATGTAATAATATAAGGCAGAAACAATGAGCTCGTTGAAGTAATGAACACTTGTCTGTTATCATGATTATGAAAATTGTGGCATTGGTGCATATTGATTCAGAGTTTGCGAATAATATTTATATGTTATGATGATTAAATAATGATACAGAATATTGTTTTTTAGCTACCAATGTGCAAAAAGCATTACTAAACAATGATCAAATATCCCACACTGTGAGGGTTATTAAACTTCAACTCATAGTTCTCAGTCACGTGACTGTCTCAAAAGAAGAAAAACAAAAATATGTGAAAAAACAAAAGTTCTGGGCACTTGTGATACATATATGACATCTGCTGTAATATTTCAATCACTACAGCAGGATATTAACGTGAAAAACACTTAACAGTCGCCCCGTGGTGAAAATCCAGCTTTTAATGTTGTTTATTTGTCTATGTGGTGTTTTTAATATGCTTTAAGACACACCATGTGTAAGTTCATAAGTCGACAGCATTGCTGAGTATTTTCTGCTTAAAACTGCAGTGAACCAAAGACAGTCTCAAACACACGGTTTGAAATCGCTGGTGTTTCTGACGTCACAAACTACCTTGTAACCAATCAGATCAACGTGTGATCGTCAACCAGTGGATCTCTGAGCTGAGTGAGTGAGTGGAGGCGGGGCTCATTTGCATATTCATAGAACCACGCATACTAAATGAGGCAAGGGTGTCGAGTTACATTCAAGATATTTTAAGGCATGAAGAATTTTTTTTAAAGAAAAACATTTAAATATGTAATTTTGGTGAACAAAGATGAGTTTTAATTGATAAAAGTGTGGACCACAAGGGGACTTTAAGCACCTTAATGTACTAAAACAGCGATATTAAAAGATCAAGTTCAGTATATACAGCTTATTGATGATGCATGCGAGCAGATGAACCCAGGATATTAATGCAACATGCTGAATGGTTTAGATCTTCTTTAAAAAAACGCTTAACGAGAAACTGTGTGTTGCGTTTATATTCTGGGTTCATCTGCTCGCCTGTACATACGCATCATCAATAAGGTTTATACTGAATTTGGTCTTTTAATATGTCTTACTACATTAGCACTTAGTACAAAACTGGTAAAAACTAAAATGTTTTGCCCTCCAGGTGTTTGTTCCTATAAGTGTGTGACGTCATGTGAAAACTGTGAATATCCAGTTCCAGCCGATCTTTACCAGTTCAGTGATGTAGAGCTGCGGCCCGTCAGCGTAACGCAGGGCGAACTGCTCCGATCCCGACAGAGACCATCTACAACACACACAACACGCATTCATGTCACCGGATCCAGCATCTCAGTCACGGTGACCCAGAAACACTTCATGCACTAAACAACCACAGCGTTCTGCTCAGATGTGATCACCTAAACCAGTAGCACCTCATTGCAGTACACGAGATCCAGGGGGCGGAGTTGGATCCAGATCTAAGGGGTGGAGATGGGTAGGATTAGGGGTGGGGTTAGGGATCAGGGGGTGGAGATGGGTAGGATTAGGGGTGGGGTTAGGGATCAGGGGGTGGAGATGGGTAGGATTAGGGGTGGGGTTAGGGATCAGGGGGTGGAGATGGGTAGGATTAGGGGTGGGGTTAGGGATCAGGGGGCGGAGATGGGTAGGATTAGGGGTGGGGTTAGGGATCAGGGGGTGGAGATGGGTAGGATTAGGGGTGGGGTTAGGGATCAGGGGGCGGAGATGGGTAGAGTTAGGGGTGGGGTTATGGATCAGGGGGCGGAGATGGGTAGGATTAGGGGTGGGGTTAGGGATTAGGGGGTTGAGATGTGTAGGATTAGGGGTGGGGTTATGGATCAGGAGGAGATGGGTAGGTTTAGGGGTGGGGTTATGGATCAGGGGGCGGAGATGGGTAGGATTAGGGGTGGGGTTAGGGATTAGAGGGTGGAGATGGGTAGGATTAGGGGTGGGGTTATGGATCAGGGGGCGGAGATGGGTAGGTTTAGGGGTGGGGTTATGGATCAGGGGGCGGAGATGGGTAGGATTAGGGGTGGGGTTATGGATCAGGGGGCGGAGATGGGTAGGATTAGGGGTGGGGTTAGGGATTAGAGGGTGGAGATGGGTAGGGTTAGGGGTGGGGTTATGGATCAGGGGGCGGAGATGGGTAGGATTAGGGGTGGGGTTAGGGATTAGAGGGTGGAGATGGGTAGGGTTAGGGGTGGGGTTATGGATCAGGGGGCGGAGATGGGTAGGTTTAGGGGTGGGGTTATGGATCAGGGGGCGGAGATGGGTAGGATACGGGGTGGGTTAGGGATCAGGGGGTGGAGATGGGTAGGATTAGGGGTGGGGTATTGGATCAGGGGGCGGAGATGGGTAGGTTTAGGTATATGTAAGGTGGGAGGAGTTGGATCTGGATCCAACTCCTCCCCGTGGATTTCGTGTTCTACAGTGAGGACCATCTCACCTAAACACTGGAGAGAGAGAACATGAACGCTCAAGACGTGAACAATCATGGGGATAGGATTGTTGCATTATTCCAAATAAAAAGATTTATAAATAAAGTTATTTCAGGGCAAGACTACCCAGAATGTAAAGCCTAACGTGATTGGTTGTAGCGAGAACGTGTTACGATTGGTCAGCTCAATGTGGCCGTTATCTGATTGGCTTGAGGAAACGGTGGGTGGAGTCCACTTATTTGTGGATTTGTCTGCATGTCGACGCTAAAAGTGTTCAAAATCCACAAATGCGTGAGGGAATTTACAAATGCACAGAAAGCGGTTCACAAATAAATGTTGTGTTTATGACATAAAACACATTTGTAAATATTTTTTATTTATTTCCAAATCCAATTTTATTTATTTGTGAGTTATATTTATTTTTGTGAAACTCTTTACATTTATTTGTGGATCTAAATCTATTTATTTGTGAATTTGATAAAAAAAATTAATTCTCTTTACATTTGTTTGTGAATCTCAATCTATTTATTTGGAATAATGCAACAATCCTAACCCCATAAACAATCATGTTGTTTTTCCATGCACTGGTCAGTTTTGAGGTCTTTTTTCAGACTAGTAACAAGAAAACATCCAAAATGCACATTTCAGTGTTTATTTTATTGCACTTTATCTGTAGATTTCAATTCCGATCCATATCTTTGAAGGCTGAGAGTCAGAAATCAAACTTTCCTATTCTGAAGGTTTGTTCATTTTATTCTCCTGGTTTATACAACATTTTACTCTTGAAAGTGTGGTGAAAAGGTATGTTGTTCTGTTGTTCTGCAAAAAAGTGTTTTAGTCTTGTTTCCAGTCCAAATATAAAAAAAATCGTACCCCTCTGGGGACCAGAAACGCGCCCGCGCGTTTTGCTCGTTTTTTTTTTTAGCAATGCAAAATAAACTCAAACTGCTCTGTTAATTTTGATCTTTCATGTTCGTGTTATACATCAATCGATCCTGTTCAGTTTCTATTTTTTTTCTGTATACTCACAATAAAAATAAAGTGTTTTGCTTTTTGCCAAATAATGAAAAATGAACATGATGCGAGTTCTTCACTCTCTCTGTCAGCGAACTCCAATTTGAAACGCGTTCGGAAATGATCTGTAACTCCACGAAAATTTAGGCAAACAGGCAAACATACCCACGGGCATAAAGCTAGAGATCGCATCTTTTAAATGAAGTCATTTATATTAAAAACAAATATTCTCAGCTTCTGTAATCTGTATGAAAATAGAGCGATTCCAGTCGAGCTCATTCACTTTAATTCGTTCACGCCTACTCCCGGAGCGCGCTATTCACAAGATAATGTGTTAAGCCATCTATGGAAAACAGGTAAACGCCCCTAAGCAAATGCATTAAAGGCTTCAAGTTTCATCATTCAGTTCACCTGCGCGTTAGGAAGATGGCACGATACACCGGTGTAGAAGCTCTTCAGCTCGTCCTGGATACTAGCGACGAAGAATCCACATTTTCATCAGAAGAAGAGCGCGACTCTGATGACGACCGTTTGATCGAGCCGTGGATAGAATTTCGTATGAGTAAGTATTTAGTCTTACTTCCATTAGTTGACAAGCTATTCAATATAAACATGTAGCTTACATATTATACTGGGTGGACTACTTTCCACTTGCCATCCAGAGTATTGACATTTGATATATTCAACACGATCTAATGAAAGTGCATATCTATACCATGAATTTAATATCTCGTGTTAAAGAGAAAAATGTTTTTTTTTGTTTTGTTTTTGTTTTTAGTGCATGCTACGCACTGTAAACCCCAGTTAGGAAATTTGTATGTGTAAATGATATGTTTAGATCATTGTGTATGAAAGCTAGAATGTAGAAGTTATTTTAGAAAATAGGCCTATTCGATGTTTAGATTATATTTTGACTAGTTTAAATGCTGCCTCATTATTATCATTGACGATGCATGCTCGCAAATTAATGCTCCCAGTTAATGACTTGCGCAAATGTGTTTTGTTTGCGGTGTGCCTCTCCGGCAATGGCCCATTGACACGCATATTTATTGCACTCGCCTAAAATTATTTACATCAGTTATTCATTATAGACTAATGCTGCTATGGTTATATTTATGTAATAATATTCCTCAACTTTAAAAAAAAAAAGGAATGTAGCTTCATCACTACCTCCGCCTGCAACTCGGAGTGCGCTTAGCAACACAGTCAGAAATCAGAAAGAAAGTACATATTTACCTACAATTTTACAGATGTTAGTTCAATTTTGTTTATACTTAGTGTTAATACAATATGAGCCTGTATGACTTCACAATTGCTTTGTTTATAGCCGACTGATTATTAATTTATTTTACTCACATTTGATTTGCTTAGAGCAAATTTAGAACATTTAGTTTCTCAATATAGAGGAATTACAATAAAACAGATTGAAAAACCTTTGAATCCTCTCATTCTTGGTTCAGGCTGCCTCACTTGATGGGCCATTAGCCATTGGGAGAGTGTCTGTCACACCCCTGGTCTGAATCTCATTAATATTGATAGGCCATTACCACCCCCACGCATAAACCTCTTCTGACCAAAAAACTGTCATACAAAGTATGAATTCATGTTTTGCTTTATGTGAACAATTAGGCAGGATGGTTTTCACATCATTTTGAAGCCAGAGCTCGAAGCGACAACATCCATTAGTCAAAAGTCTTGTGGACACATATTTAGTATGTGTTTTGTGGTCTTATCTTAAGCAACTTTCATTTTTATTTTTTTCAATAACCACACATAAACATTATTCTCTTAAAAATACAAACATGTACATACATGTTGCTCATATATTATGGTAGCCCCGTATGCGCTATATAGAGTGAATTTACACCTTTGCCATTAACATGTTTATAAATAACTGAAAAAAGCACAAATGTTAGTGCTTCTCAAAACATCCCAAGGGCCCCAAAAACACCCTGGTCCCCTAAGGGTTAAATGAAGATGCATTTACAAAAGTAGTAAAATGGCAAAAAATATTATGTCTTGTTTTCTGGGGAAATAAATCAAAATTAAGTGAGTTTTTGCTTAAAACAAGCAAAAATATCTGCCAATGGGGTAAAAAAAAAAACTTGTTTCTGTTTGAATTAATATTATTTTTATGACCCCATTGGCAGATAATTTAGCTTTTTTTTAAGCAACAAATAACTTAATTTTGATTTATTTCCCCAGAAAACGAGACATAATATCTACTACTTTAGTAAATGCATCTTTATTTAAGAATTGTTAGATATTTGGACTGGAAACAAGACAAAAATACTAAGTAAGAAAAGCATTTGTTCAGTGTAAAAAAGAGAACTTTAACTTTAACAAGAAGTTTGCACCTGGCTTTATCCAATGTTCAGATTTCTGTTGTGGAAATATGCAAATTAGTGCACTTTTAATTAGACATTAACTCATTTGCATGCTTAAACATACAATTTCAGAAAACTTGAAAAATGTTTGCAATACAAACTGAAATTGGACATTTTTCACAAAACAACTACATAGTGATATAAACCAGTGGTACAGTATGTAAAATAACACATTTCACACTAGATCCATGAGAGTCTAGTTAGCAGTGAGAGAAATACTCAGATTTGAGGTCAGGTTTGGTTCAGGTGTTTCAGAGAGACGTGAGTGTGTGAATACAGCACAATGTCAGTGTTTAGCTTCAGCTGCGTATTGACTTACCCATCACACACTTCTCTAATGACGGACGCCAGTGGCTTCTTCTGCAACACACACACACACACACACATTTCAGACTCTCTGCTGTGAATCTCTTTAATCAAACAGCACATGTAGCTTCTGCACAAATACTACAGTAATTACTAGTGGTGGACGATATATTGCCATGACTGATATTTCAGTCTATATTTGTCATTTATATTTGGCAAGCTGACATTCAGTGCAATCTATATCTTTTATTTAGAATACATACAAAAGTCATTTACGTCTTTTAGTTTGTCAAGAGATTTAAACCGTCGTGTTTGAAGAGTGCGCATGTGTGAACGAGCTCTAGTGTGTAAGAACGAGCCTATGATTGAATCTGGAAATAAAGAAAAATGTGAAATATTCCTCAGACGCCATGTCTGTAATTTAAATCAAAACATCTCGCATTAATACGATCTCAAACAGATTCATTAAAAGTATTATTACTCCAACACCTGTGTGACGTCATTAACCAACGTGGTTGAACCACCATGGTTTAAGGGTGGGTTACGGTGTAAAGGAAGGGTCAACAGTGTAATTACAAATGTAATTACATAAATTAATTACAGCTGTAATTACATGCAGGTATTTTCTAAATATAAGTACAATGTAAAAACATGTATGTAAACAATAAGTCTATTGTATCAAATTATTAATTTCAATGTATGTACATAGTACTTAAAGCCACTTAATATAAAGTGGGACCGAAGAGATTTTGAAGAATGTCGGAAACCAAAAAGTTGTTGGACCCCATTGACTTCCATAGTATTTGTTTCCAACAATGGAAGTCAATGGGGTCCATTTTCATTTTTAAGTGAACTATTACTTTAACTCTTTCCCCACCAATGACGAGATTTTCCGGCAATCCGTATTTTCACTGTTACAACAGTAGGGGACGAAATAGTACATTTAACACTAGTATCTTCTGAAATAGTGCAGCATCTCCGGATCTGGAATAGACATTATTTTTACTATTAAATTCCCACAGATGAACGGGGGATTTCCTTCAAAATGTGTAACCTTAGTGTACTTTATATCAGTACAGTAGTGGCTGATAACTGTATTTACAGTGGTATGTTGACTGAAAATATCATCATAATTCCATTTTTGATAAAAAAAGAAAGGAGCATTATGTGCTTTAAGAGGACAATGCATTGGTCAAAAGTGTCAGCAGGTCAAACAAAAGCAATAGCACAAAACAACCTGCATGTTAGTGGGCAGTGCTGGGTGTAACGAAGTATGAAGTAATTAGTTACTGTAATCTCGTCACTTTTCCCTCGAAAAAAAGTAAAGTAAGGGATTACTCTTAATTTTTCTGTAATTTAATTACAGTTACTTCTGATGTAATTCAGCTAAATACTGTGTGTAGACCAATCCGATCTCACGGCAATTCGTATGCATTTTATGAGGTGGCTCAATCATACGACCTCACTCGTACAAACTCGTATGAATTAGCCATCTTGTAAAATAAGCATGAAATGTCATGAGATCAGAGAACAATTCTATATAAAACAATAGTGGGTTTAACATCAAAATGTATTGTCTGATGTTAAAAAGTATGTTTATTATGTAACCTCCCTTTAAATAGTTTGGTCAGTTTAAGAATAATTCATGCAATTTTATAGTATTTATTTGAAAGAATTAAAACAGTTTCGTGTCGATCATTGTATTATTCAGCTGGTTGAGGTTGATATGGGATTTGGAAAGTAATTAGTAATTATAAGTAATTAAATACTTTTTAGAGAGAGTAATTAGTACAGTGCAATCGAATTACACTGTTGAAGAGTAATTAGTAACTAGTAATGAATTACTTTTTTAGAGTAACTTGCCCAACACTGCTAGTGACACTAGTATAGGAGTGGTGAACAATACCTGGTCGATTTCGATGAGCTGAGCGTTTGCCCCGGGCCACTCGATGGCCACCTTCACGATGTCCGACGGCGGCGGCATGACTGAAACACACACACCCTCAGATCACACACACATCAATGACACGCTTTCTCACCACGGATATCAAAGCTATGGCTTGTTTCCGCCACAGAATAAAACATTTTAAATGATATTAGTGACTTTTTAACTCACAATTGCGAGTTTATATCAGGCAATTCTGACTATATATCACACAATTATGACTTTATAACACAATTGCCACTTTATATCAGGCAATTGCGACTTTATAACACACAATTCTGACTTTATAACACACAATTCTGACTTAATAACACGCAATTGCGACTATATCACACAATTCTGACTTTCTAACACACAATTCTGACTTTCTAACACACAATTCTGACTATATATCACGCAATTCTGACTTAATAACACGCAATTGCGACTATATATCCCACAATTCTGACTTTATAACACAATTCTGACTTAATAACACGCAATTCTGACTTTCTAACACACAATTCTGACTTTCTAACACACAATTCTGACTATATATCACGCAATTCTGACGTAATAACACGCAATTGCGACTATATATCACACAATTCTGACTTTATATCACGCAATTCTGACTTTATAACACAATTCTGACTTTATAACGCACAATTCTGACTTTATAACACAATTGCGACTATATATCACGCAATTCTGACTTTATAACACACAATTGCGACTATATATCACGCAATTCTGACTTAAAAACACGCAATTGCGACTTTATATCACACAATTTTGACTTTATAATTGCGACTTTATATCACAAAATTTCGACTTTATATCACACAATTGCGACCATATATCACGCAATTCTGACTTTATAACACACAATTGCGACTTTATATCACACAATTCTGACTTTATAACACACAATTGCGACTATATATCACGCAATTCTGACTTTATAACACACAATTGCGACAATATCACGCAATTCTGACTTTATAACACGCAATTGCGACTTTATATCACACAATTCTGACTTTATAACGCACAATTCTGACTTTATAACACACAATTGCGACTTTATATCACACAATTGCGACTATATATCACGCAATTCTGACTTTATAACACACAATTGCGACTTTATATCACACAATTCTGACTTTATAACACGCAATTGCGACCATATCACGCATATCATATCATATCAGAATTGCGAGATAAAAAATCGCAATTACCTTTTTTATTTTTTATTCTGTGGCGGAAACAAGCTTCCATACAAATCAGCAATGGCACGTTCACAACATATTTAAACAGCATATCAGTTTCTGCTCTCCCATTGGTAGTCTCTGCATCACTGCTCATTTGCATATCCGTCGCTTGGCCAGCGGTGGGCAACTCTCACAGAAACTCACTGACGTGCGCTGGCTGTGAAACGCTGAACACACATCAGTATTCTGCACACACACCACCGACTCTGACATGCTTTCTTATAGAAATGTGAACAGAGCTCAAGATGAATCTCTCAAACACTCATGGTGTGTTTAAAATCCTTGTTATAATTGCAACTGTAAAAAGTATTTTTTTTTCGGGATTATAACAACAGAGAGAACATTAAATCAAATTTTGTCTCAAGAAGATTCTTAAATAGTTTCTATTATGTGTTTATCCACATTTTACATTTGTGTTTCAATCATTGTCTGCATCACTCATGAATATACTCATAAAAAGCAGAATAATATTGCTTTAAACTACCTAGAAACACAGAAGAATATGCATATCAGGTTGCATACAGTTCATTAACTTCTCAAAAACTCAGTTCCCAGACAGCCACCGCCCTGCAGACTTTAGTTACAACTCGAATCATCATACCTGTAGTTTTCACATAAACCTGAAGGACTTGATTAGCTGGATCAGGTATAAGCTATATAACGTTTTCATTCTTCTTAATTTCATCTTTCATCTCCTCAATTTTATCTTCCAAGTCCAACCTTAATTCTTAACTCAAGATTTTAGGTAACACTTTATTTTACAGATGTTACACATTTTACTTCTACGTTCTATAGTAATAAAAGTAAATTATGCATAACCCTAATTACAAGAAAATAACCCTAAACCAAACCCGGTAGCACTTAATTTTAGTCCTGTTCTGCATGTACATACTATTATAGTACAATAATAACTAGGTAATGACCCTGAATAACCGTAACGCGTTACCTTATACTACCCAGTACTTTCTTACTGTAAAATAAAGTGCAACCCCAAGCCCTATAGTAAATACATGTAGTTAATTAACATTACTAAGTCCTTGTATAACTGTAACAAGGACACCATAAATTAAAGTATAACCCAGATTTAAACAAAGTTATGTTTCCTAAGAGAAATGAATCACCATGGTTACACAGACAGGATTCTAAATTAGAATGCTACACAAACGACCCCTCTATGACATAATCGAGATGACGTCACAGCGAACCGACTACAACAATCAGTGTTTTCTTGTCATTTATGCTTATAGATTTCGCACAGTGATATGATCTGTGACACTGTCTGATGTGCGTTTAGTGTTTGATAGTGTCAGTTCTATTAATGGAATAGTTCGACACATATCGAGATGAAAGAATGAACATGACGTTTAAACACAATGACATAGTAAACTCGAACGTTATTAAATATGCGTCGAGTTAATGTGAATTAAAATCGCATCGCTTTCGGAAGCGTTCACACACGTCACGCGTTTAACTCTGCAATCTCAGACGCATCGATCATAAAACGTCAAATGGAGATGAATTCCCATGAAATCTCCATCTGGCGGCATGCAAATATCATTCTGACAGCGCTGTCATGCAGAAAGTGAGGGTGTTTTCATGCTTATGTGATGTTCTTACCCCAAAACCAGCGATAAAACAGTGATGTGTGTGAGCTGCTGTTCAGATGGAGGCTGATGGGCGGAGTCTACGCCATTACATCTTCATCACCGCACTCTTCCTCAATCTGATCACCACATTCATCTGTTATATACCTTTAATCGTACTATATGATCCAGTACAGAGCGAGCTTTAACCGCTGTATTGTGCATGAATGATTCAGCCCTCCATCTGGCCCCGCCTACAGCTCGCAGCAGCCAATCAGCACACGCGCTGCAGTGATTGATGTGATCAAGCCCCGCCCTATGGTTCACTGCAGCAGGATCAGTCCATGAGCAGATTTGGGGAACGACTTCATGACTGGTTGACTCGAGACAGATGGGTAAAAGTACTGGAAATAAAGGCTGATGATATGCAAAAAACATAAGAAACTGCTGTGGAAACTGGATGATTAAATTCAATTAAATATAGAAGTGGATTTATTGAACACATCTCAATCATGACCTGCTCTATAGTAATGCATGTTAAGTAGAATTAAATAGCAAATTTAAAGTGCACTGTTTTTATACTGACAAACTCTCTAGTTTCTAAAGTTTTATGGGTTAATGTTTTTATCTTGTGTTTTGACCGGGACCTTAGTACTCAGTTTCGTTCCTTCATGTGAAAATGTGTATGGATGGAATGACAATAAAGACCCGAACCCTTAAAATGCAAAAATACAGAAGCAAATATAAACCACAGCAGAGAAGAGAAGCACATCAACACATCAGATCTCTCTTATAGTGTGTGTGTGTGTGTGTGTGTGTTGCACATGTGAAGTGCCATGTTTCCATCTAACTTTAACTTGAATTAAATCTTGCACACATGTACATCACTGATGCATACATGCACGCGTCAGTGAAGTTTGATTCATGTACGCTGACGTCATGAAAGGAGGCTCCATCACGTGACATCAGTGACATTGAGTATCCTTTCTGCTGGACATCTGTAAATGAACTGACTAACACACGTTCAGCAGTTTACTGACTGACCATGTTTAATGCTCTTATGCCACCTCTAGATCTTCATTTCTCGAAGCTGCAAGTGGCTGCTATGGATACAGCTTCACTGTTACTCGGTCGTCATGGAAACACGTCTCTGAACCCATGAACTCATCACTGCAAGCACCACACACTACTGTTCGAGCTATTAAATTCCCTTAAATCATCCGACATCAGCATTTTAACTGTGTTAGGATGTAATAAATATTATAACATCTCTAAAGATGACATTGTACAATATTACAATATTCAGCCTTTAGTCACTCTAAAATTACACCAGAAAGACGCATTTCCATCATAAGCGATCCATCATGTGCATTGATTTAAAGTCCCCCGGTGGTGAAAATCCAGCTTTTAATGTTGTTTATGTGTCTATGTGGTGTTTTTAATATGCTTTAAGACAAACCATGTGTAAATTCATAAGTCGACAGCATTGCTGAGTATTTTCTCCTTAAAACTGCAGTGAACCAAAGACAGTCTCAAACACACGGTTTGAAATCGCTGGTGTTTCTGACGTCACAAACGACCTTGTAACCAATCAGATCGACGTTTGATCGTCAACCAGTAGATCTCTGAGCTGAGTGAGTGAGTGGAGGCGGGGCTCATTTGCATATTCATAGAACCGTGCATACTAAATGAGGCAAGGGTGTCGAGTTACATTCAAGATATTTTAAGGCATGAAGAATTGTTTTTCCAAGAAAAAAACTTTTAAATATGTCATTTTGGTGATCAAAGATGAGTTTTAAGGGATAAAATGATTGACTACAGGGGGACTTTAAGGCTTAAGTGTTTGTAGATGAGGCGTCTTTAGCTTCAGATGTGAGTTCGGGTGGAGATCGGCAGCTCAGGGTCTGGCAAGTGACTTTGTACCTGCAAACACTGATAGGAAAATCACGTGAGGCTGTAAACAGAGAACAGGAGAGGACCGAACACCGAGCCTTGAGGCACACCGCAGATCTGTAACGCCTTTGTTCATGGTCCATTTGAAAGCGTTTCCATGAAGTCGACGCATCATACGTTACATTTTTCTAAATGTCATAATCATTTGTTAACAAACAAGTATTCATTACTTCAATCAGCTCATTGTTACTGCCTTCAATTATTACATTGTTTAAATGAATACATTTTTAGCCAACTGTGATTTTGTACAGGTGAAACTCGAAAAATTTGAATATCGTGCAAAAGTTCATTTATTTCAGTAATTCAACTTAAAAGGTGAAACTAATATATTATATAGACTCTTTACATGCAAAGTGAGATATTTCAAGCCTTTATTTGTTATAATTTTGATGATTATGGCTTACAGATATGAAAACCCCAAATTAAAAATTAGAATATTGTGAAAAGGTTTTCATAAGCTGTAAGCCATAATCATCAAAATTATAACAAATAAAGGCTTGAAATATCTCTGCATGTAATGAGTCTATATAATATATTAGTTTCACCTTTTAAGTTGAATTACTGAAATAAATGAACTTTTGCACGATATTCTAATTTTTCGAGTTTAATCTGTATATGTACATTTCTGAAATGCATAACTTAGACAGTTTCCTCTGATAACAGATGACTGTAACAGTAGACTTGTAATGTGGACTTGTGCATTTTCTCTAAAGCTGCTTTGAAACGATGTGTATTGTGAAAAGCGCTACACGAATGAATATAAAATGAATTGAATATGTGTCATCCACACCATCTATGATAAACCCAGTGTGACAACAGCATGCTTACATGCTCAAAATCTGCACAGAAAACATCTCAAGTCAAATCATGACCTTTATTAGTCTCATTGGTTTCTCTTCTCAGTAAAATCAGGTTCAAATGAGACCAAGTTCAGAAGTCAGGTGGTGTTTAACGCTTTATTAACTATACCATTTAACTAGCAGAATATAGTGTAGCTCGCCCGTGTTCCCCAGACACAGCAGGTGTTGTTACAGTTCAAACATACGGTGTTTCACAGACGTACCCGTCCGGTACACCCACACAGAAGAAGATATCAAATCAGCGGATCATTGAACACGTGATGTTCGGGTGGATAATAGAAATGTTCAATATCATAGAGAGAGTCAGGGTGACCTTGACAATAACACAGTAAACAACCACCTTATTACCGAGGTAAAGACAAACATCCCGTTCAGCCGAAATCACAAATAAAAGGGAAATAAATAATGTTTGATGTCCATGCCTTGAGTTTTACATGAAACCTTGTGATATCATTTGTTCTTGCATGTCAAACACATTTCACATCTGGAATGACGATATGAACAACACGTGGAGGCCAATACAGAAGAGGGAAACAAACGAACAAACAAAATACATAGCATGATTATAAACGCCCAAAATATCTTTAAAAATACCAGCGATTTCCACAAAAGGCCATGAGGTGATGATGGATGTCGAACTGAAGGATATTAACTAAACGTTTCGTGCTTTTACTGACAAACGTTCGGTTATTGTCATGATTACATAATAAACAGGATGACAATGTAAACATGAATGCGTAATACACAGGATGATTTATGACGACTGAATGATTCTGCTGATAAAAATGCTTTTTTTTAATAGGAATCTGTCATATACGTATAAAACAAAAATTGATGAACAAACAGACAAACGGAGTCAGTCATGACGAAGGAAAGCCACTGCGATCCGCTCACATTATCAGAAGGTTTATGATCCACAGACCACAAACAGCAGATGACATGCAGATCTCTGCTGGTGTCGACATGAAACATGATACTGGAATATCAAACATCTCCATCATGGACAGAGAAAGGCTCAGAAAGACCTTTAATAAACTCATTCTCAACATTAAACGAACGGCGACGAGCGAGACGAGCGCCAGAGGTGTGTTTGGGCCGGTGTGAGCCGGTCTACCAGCCGCTGTTGTCCCAGGAGTCCTCGTTGGGTTTCGACGGGCTCTTCTTGTTCTTGGCGTCTCCAGCTTTCTCCCAGTCGTTGTCCCAGGTCTCCCAGCTCTCTCCGGCACTGTTCTTATTGTCGGCGTGAGCCTCCATGCTCCAGGTCTTCTCCGCAGAATCGCTGGGAGACACGGTACTCCCGAAAGTTTCCCAGAAGTCCTTCTTAGGAGCTTGAGTGCCGAAGGGATCCTGGTTCTGATAACCTTCTTCATAAGCAGAACTGAAAGAGAAAAGAAAAAAATCAGCAACAAACTTTTCTAACTCCTTGTTATACTTACTATAGTAATAACAATAAATTATACATAATTACATGCAACTAACCCTCAACCAAACCCTAATCCTACCCTAACCCTATAGTAAGTACATGTAGGTAATTAATATTACTCAGTACTTAAATATATAATGGCAGAACTGGAGAAAAAAAACGAGAAAAAAAAAACCGTTTGTAACAACGATTTTGATCAATTTATTTGGTAACACTATTTTTTTACAGTGGTGGCCATAACTATTAGAACACTTGGCATATTTAAAAGGTTTCAGTTGTTATTTTCCAAGAGGACAATGACCCTAATCATTCTTCTAACTATTGCCAGAACTCCCCGTGACAGAAGGAATCTGCTGCAACATTGAAAATGATGGACTAACTTCCATCCCGACTTCAACCCCATCGAGCTAATTTGGGGCGAGTTGGAGAATAAACTGGACAGATCTATTGTACATTCAAAGGAAACTTTTGGCTTCAGTTGCAGAAGGCATGAGATAACATTAGTGTTGAAGTTCTCAGGAAATATATTGACACTGTGCCAGAGAGATGTGATGCTGTGATGGCTGCAAAAGGTGGACAATGGACATACCAAATATTAAAGTTAAAAGTGGATAAAAACAGTACGATATTTGTTGTGCTCAGAGGAACCATCTGCATGTTTCATGAACATTAAGAAATTATATCATGTTTTGGAGGCAAATTATTATTTATTTTTTTCAGATCTGTCAGGTGTTCTAATAATTTTGGCCACCACTGTATGTTACATGTATTTACCATAGAAATAACAGTAAAATATACATAATTACATGTAACTAACGCTCAATCAAACCCTAATCCTACCCTAACCCTATAGTAAGTGCATGTAGTTACTTAATATTACTCCGTACTTAAATATATAATTACACTGAAACAATGACACCTTAAAATAAAGTGTAACCATTTATTCAATCCTTGTTGAATAAAAGTGTAATTACCCATCCTCAGCGTCGTCTTGTTTCCCACCGAAGAACGATGTCATATCCTTCCAGCCTTTAGCACCTGCACCCTGAACCTGAACGAACACAGAGCGACTTAAAGGGATAGTTCACACACAAATTAAAAAATTATCCCATGATTTACTAGTATATGACATTCTTCTTTCAGACGAATACAAGTGCATCCATCCATCATAAAAGCGCATCTATCCATCATAAGTGCATCTATCCATCATAAGTGCATCTATCCATCATAAGTGCATCTATCCATCATAAAAGCGCATCTATCCATCATAAAAGCGCATCTATGCATCATAAAAGCGCATCTATGCATCATAAAAGCGCATCCATCTATCCAGCGCGCCATCATAAAAGCGCATCTATCCATCATAAAAGTGCATCTATCCATCATAAAAGCGCATCTATCCATCATAAAAGTGCATCTATCCATCATAAATGTACATCTGTCCATCATAAATGTACATCTATCCATCATAAAAGTGCATCTGTTCATCATAAAAGCGCATCTATCCATCATAAATGCATCTATCCATCATAAGTGCATCTATCCATCATAAGTGCATCTATGCATCATAAAAGCACATCCATCTATCCAGCGCGCCATCATAAAAGCGCATCTATCCAGCGCGCCATCATAAAAGTGCATCTATCCATCATAAAAGTGCATCTATCCATCATAAAAGTGCATCTATCCATCATAAAAGTGCATCTATCCATCATAAAAGCGCATCTATCCATCATAAAAGTGCATCTATCCATCATAAAAGCGCATCTATCCATCATAAATGTACATCTATCCATCATAAAAGCGCATCTATCCATCATAAGTGCATCTATGCATCATAAAAGCCATCTATGCATCATAAAAGCGCATCTATCCATCATAAAAGTGCATCTATCCATCATAAAAGCGCATCTATCCATCATAAATGTACATCTATCCATCATAAAAGCGCATCTATCCATCATAAAAGTGCATCTATCCATCATAAAAGTGCATCTATCCATCATAAAAGTGCATCTATCCATCATAAAAGTGCATCTATCCATCATAAAAGCGCATCTATCCATCATAAAAGTGCATCTATCCATCATAAAAGCGCATCTATCCATCATAAAAGTGCATCTATCCATCATAAAAGCGCATCTATCCATCATAAATGTACATCTATCCATCATAAAAGCGCATCTATCCATCATAAGTGCATCTATGCATCATAAAAGCGCATCTATGCATCATAAAAGCGCATCTATCCATCATAAAAGCGCATCTATCCATCATAAATGTACATCTATCCATCATAAAAGCGCATCTGTTCATCATAAAAGTGCATCTATCCATCATAAAAGCGCATCTATCCATCATAAAAGTGCATCTATCCATCATAAAAGCGCATCTATCCATCATAAAAGCGCATCTATCCATCATAAAAGTGCATCTATCCATCATAAAAGCGCATCTATCCATCATAAAAGCGCATCTATCCATCATAAATGTACATCTATCCATCATAAAAGTGCATCTATCCATCATAAAAGCGCATCTATCCATCATAAGAGTGCATCTATCCATCATAAAAGTGCATCTATCCATCATAAAAGCGCATCTATCCATCATAAATGTACATCTATCCATCATAAAAGCGCATCTGTTCATCATAAAAGCGCATCTATCCATCATAAAA
The DNA here is from genome assembly GCF_029890125.1 of Rhinichthys klamathensis goyatoka. Taxonomy (NCBI): domain Eukaryota; kingdom Metazoa; phylum Chordata; class Actinopteri; order Cypriniformes; family Leuciscidae; genus Rhinichthys; species Rhinichthys klamathensis. The sequence continues at coordinate 2,391,319 of NW_026606634.1, forward strand.
GTGCATCTATCCATCATAAAAGCGCATCTATCCATCATAAATGTACATCTATCCATCATAAAAGCGCATCTATCCATCATAAAAGTGCATCTATCCATCATAAAAGCGCATCTATCCATCATAAAAGCGCATCTATCCATCATAAATGTACATCTATCCATCATAAAAGCGCATCTATCCATCATAAAAGCGCATCTATCCATCATAAAAGTGCATCTATCCATCATAAATGTACATCTATCCATCATAAAAGCGCATCTGTTCATCATAAAAGCGCATCTATCCATCATAAAAGCACATCTGTTCATCATAAAAGCGCATCCATCTATCCAGCGCGCCATCATAAAAGCGCATCTATCCATCATAAAAGCATCTATCCATCATAAGTGCATCTATCCATCATAAAAGCGCATCTATCCATCATAAAAGTGCATCTATCCATCATAAAAGTGCATCTATCCATCATAAAAGCGCATCTATCCATCATAAATGTACATCTGTTCATCATAAAAGCGCATATATTCATCATAAAAGCGCATCTGTTCATCATAAAAGCGCATCTATCCATCATAAAAGCACATCTATCCATCATAAAAGCGCATCTATCCATCATAAATGTACATCTGTCCATCATAAAAGTGCATCTATCCTCATAAAAGCGCATCTATCCATAATAAAAGTGCATCTATCCATCATAAAAGTGCATCTATCCATCATAAAAGTGCATCTGTCCTCATAAAAGTGCATCTATCCATCATAAAAGCGCATCTATCCATCATAAAAGTACATCTGTCCATCATAAAAGTGCATCTATCCATGATAAAAGCGCATCTGGTCATCATAAAGTGCATCTATCCTCATAAAAGTGCATCTATCCATCATAAAAGCGCATCTGTTCATCATAAAGTGCATCTATCCATCATAAAAGCGCATCTATCCATCATAACTGCATCTATCCATCATAAAAGCGCATCTATGCATCATAAAAGCGCATCTATGCATCATAAAAGCACATCTATCCATCATAAAAGCACATCTGTCCATCATAAAAGTGTATCTATCCATCATAAAAGCGCATCTGTCCATCATAAAAGTGCATCTATCCATCATAAAAGTGTATCTATCCATCATAAAAGCGCATCTGTCCATCATAAGTGCATCTATTCATCATAAAAGTGCATCTATCCATCACAAAAGTGCATCTATCCACCATAAAGTGCATCTATCCATCATAAAAGTGCATCTATCCATCATAAAGTGCATCTATCCATCATAAAAGTGCATCGATCCATCATAAAAGTACATCTATCCATCATAAAAGTGCATCTGTCCATCATAAGTGCATCTATTCATCATAAAAGTGCATCTATCCATCACAAAAGTGCATCTATCCACCATAAAGTGCATCTATCCATCACAAAAGTGCATCTATCCATCATAAAAGTGCATCGATCCATCATAAAAGTGCATCGATCCATCATAAAAGTGCATCTATCCATCATAAAAGTGCATCGATCCATCATAAAAGTGCATCGATCCATCATAAAAGTGCATCTATCCATCATAAAAGTGCATCGATCCATCATAAAAGTGCATCTATCCATCATAAGTGCATCTATCCATCATAAAAGTGCATCTATCCATCATAAAAGTGCATCTATCCATCATAAGTGCATCTATCCATCATAAGTGCATCTATCCATCATAAGTGCATCTATCCATCAAGTGCATCTATCCATCATAAAAGTGCATCTCATCCTCCATTCACTGCCACTATAAAGCTTGGAAGAGCCAGGACATTTAATATAACTCTGATTGTATTCGTCTGACAGAAGAATGTCATATACACCTATGATAGCTTGATGGCGAGTAAATCATGGGATAATGTTCATTTTTGAGTGAACTGTCCCTTTAACACCACTGACCCGAAGCCGTTAGATTACACAGAAAGGATCAAATCACAGCGTTTTAAGACCCTTTCACTGCCAACAAATATTCAGCAGCAAAACCAAACACCCAGGTAAATATAAACTGTCAATAATGCCATAATGCATTAATAACAGACAAATAGACTTTATGGATTTAATCTCACTTTATTTATCAGTGTTTGCGCTGCTGAACTTAGACGATTTAGCAATGTGTTTCATTAGTTTGCGGCTTCATTCTCAGTGTGAACAGAGCGATGATCAGAGTTGTTTTGCTGTGGTGTGAAAGGGCCTTTAGGTTATTCGGTTTAATGCTCATATAACTTGTAAATGTGAGATGATTTAAAGACCCCTTGAAATGCCCCGATGAGAATTTTTGACATTTTCCATAGAAACATGAAGTTTTGGCATAACATTAGGGAGAGCTTGTGGCATTTGTTGTTTAATATCCATAAGGTTTGAGATGCGCCACATGCATAAAGCCCGATGAGACGCTCAATGTCAGTAGTATTTTGGTCCGTTATCCCAGCAGAGATTGTACATTTAAAAAGTGTTAATCTGCTAAATCTTCACGAGCAGCAATCTGGATTTCATGGGGTCTTTAACACAAGCATCCATGATTACTGATTCATTTGCACATGATTACGTTATTTCTAGATCATCATACTCACCATCATAATCACAATGCCAGCAAAAAAAGCAAAGAGAGAAAGAAGAGTGAGTTGAGACACAGAAAGAGCACATGGTTTCTCACACGCCTCGTCTGCCCCAGATCACGACGCATCAGCGTCAGGTGTGTGTGAGCAGAAGAAGTGTGTGAGAAACACCTCAGACTTGTACCTTAGTGGCCAGACCTGTGATGCCGACGGCCATTTCATCAAACAACTTCCCCTCCTTCACCTAGACGAGTCACAGCAGAAACGCACGGTGTGTGAACGTGATCGACACACTTCACACTCGGCAGAACAACAACCGGCTTCATCGTGTTTGCATGAGTTCAATCAGTGAGATTCACATTAAACATTAAACCACAAAATCAAAAGAAATTATTAGGAGTGTAACGATTCCCTCATGTCACGATACTGAACTCACAATACGATATTATTGCGATACTCCAAGACACATGATAAAAGGTTAACAAAAAATGAACTGTTGATTAAAACGCTAAATTTCATATTACATTGTGTGTGTAAATGAATAGTCTTGGACTTGGTGCTGAAACCCAAAGCACAGGACAATAGAGACACCAGAATAACAATATTCATGATTCTGAAGATGAAAATACTGAATTATTTAAGACTAATATGCTTTCACTGTCACTGACTAGATATATTTAAAATAATGTCGGACACTTTGTACTGGTAACATCAGACATCTGCCATTATCAGGACACAAATATTCCCCACTGCATTATTATACATTATATTCAACATTATATATAGTAGTTTAATGTAGTACTGACACTAAAACTCTCAAAACTTCAATTTTTCTCATAAAGCCATTTTCATTTTGGGTGAACTACCATTTAGTCACCATCCGCGATACATATTGTTGCATTTTTCTATTGCGATATATTGTGACACCCCTAGAAAATAATAAATGACTTTGCATAAGACGTGACTCTATTTTAGCTATTTTGATTTGATTTATCCCTTTTTTTTTTAATTGACAATTTACAGCAAAATATTGCTCATTATGATAATTCATATGCAGAATAAAGGGGCGGGGCCTGGTTGAGTTAGTCAGTAGTGTGTTGAAACTGGTGGTTATGGTAAGGGGCGGTACATTTCCCAAACACACTCGAAGCGCTCGACCAATCGCAACACACTGATCCTGGTGGACTTTGTTAAAGGGCATTACAGGTCCTCTGTAATTGAGTCGCTGGCACATCTTACCCCACAACCTCTGCTGCACTTCAGCTCACAGTGAGCCTTTTAAAGGGTCTCTCACACAGGGAGTTTGGTTCGAAACTGGACGCGGTTCGCATGAAACACTGGTAATGTGAAAGCGGTCGTGTGTCATCATAGCTGATGACGATGTCATTAGTTCAACACAACACATGTAAGGGACGGACAGTGCTGATGACTTCCCTTGAATACAAGCACGAGTGTTTTCAGATCACGCTCATGGTTGCCAGATTGCAAATATCAAGCAAAGCACCGGGCAGAAGATGTATCATCAACGGAAAACCTCTGATTGGGGGATTTCAAATCTTGGCGTCTGGCAACCACAAACATGAAAGCTCGTAGAGACTTGTTACAAACAGTAGAATAATTTGTCTGCTTTTTTCATTTAAAAAGATTAAAGAGATTTCTTTTCGTCAATGATGGTCACAGATATTGTCTAATGACATTTTTTACGTGTTATTCATGGGTCATCAACTAACATTTGGATTCGGATCGCAGCACACGTGACCCGTGTGAAATACTTGAATTCATGACTAACATTAAGGTTTGGTTTTATACATTGACATCTGGGGTACGTTTAAAAAAAAAAAAAAAAAAAAAAAAAAAATTTTACATTTTTATAGCACTTTTTCTGGGTACTCAAAGCGCTTCACATAGAAGGGGGGATCTCCTCAACCACCACCAGTGTGCAGCATCACCTGGATGATGCGACGGCGGCCATATTGGGCCAGAACGCCCACCACACACCAGCGTACTGGTGGAGAGGAGATAGTGATGAAGCCAATCAGTATATGGGGATTATTAGGAGGCCATGATGGACAGAGGCCAAGGGGCAAATTTGGCCAGGATGACGGGGTTACACCCCTACTCTTTTTCGAAAGACATCCTGGGATTTTTAATGACCACAGAGAGTCAGGACCTCAGTTTAACGTCTCATCCGAAGGATGGTGCTCTTTGACAGTATAGTGTTCCCATCATCACTGCACTGGGGCATTAGGAGGACCCACACAGACCACAGGGTGAGCGCCCCCTGCTGGCCTCACTAACACCTCTTCCAGCAGCAACCTGGTTTCCTCAGGAGTCTCCCATCCAGGTACTAACCAGGCTCAGCCCTGCTTAGCTTCAGTGGGCAACCAGTCTTGGGCTACAGGGTGATATGGCTGCTGGCAGTATTGAAATAAGTAAATCAATACTTTTATTCATCAAGGACGCATTAAATTGATCAAAAGTGACAATGAAGACATTTTCAATGTTACAAAAGATTCTATTCCAAATAAATGCTGTTCTTCTGAACTTGCTATTCATCAAAGAATCCTAAAAAAAAAATACAAAGCCTCACGGTTTCCACAAAAATCTGCAGCTGTTTTCAACACTGATAATAATCATAAATGTTTCTTGAGCATCAAATCATCATATTAGAGTGATTTGTGAATGTGACACTGAAGACTGGAGTAATGATGCGGAAAATTCAGCTTAGCCGTTTTAAATTGTAATAATAGTTCACTGTTTTCACTGTATTTTTTTAAATAAACGCAGCCTTGGTGAGCAGAAGAGACTTCTTTTAAAACATGTTAAAAATATTACCGACCCTAACCATTGGAATGGTAGTGTATCCATTTTTAAACCTGGATGAATTTACTTGGATATAAAATGTATTTGTGTGACATCCATGTAGAAAATGTAATCTGACATGATGTGTGCATCTTTCATTCACAGGCACATCCGCTCACACACTCGCTCTTAACTAGACCCGTTACAAACATGACGTTACCTTCTCTTGTGTGGGCTTGATAACACTGTCATTCAACGTCTGGCCCAATTCAGTAGCCTGAGAGAGAAACAGAAGAGTGAACACACACACACACACACACACACACACAGAATATGACCTATACATCACTAGTGCTGGGCAACGATTAAATCGCTTTCGAAATAAAAGTGTGTGTTTACATAATATATGTGTGTGTGTGTGTACCGTGTATAATTATTTTGTATATATAAATACACACACATGCATGTATATATTTAAGATTTTTTATTTATTTATATATAAAATATTTATATAACATAAATATGAACAGTATATACATGCTAATATTTCTTAAATATATACATGCATGTGTGTGTATTTATTTATACAAAATAATTATACACAGTACACACACATATATTATCTAAACACACACTTTTATTTCGGAATGCGATTAATCGTGTGTGAATCGGTGTGTGAATGTGAGGCAAAATGTAAAGCGCTTTGGTGGCCATTGGGTCTGTGAAAGCGCTATATAAATGCAGTCCATTTACCATTTACCAATCACGATTAATCGTTGCCCACCCCGATTATACACACACACACACACATAAAACAAGATGAAAACATGAGTCACAGCACATGCATGACAGACCATGAGCCACTAAATGAGGACCAATCGGTAACCTTTGAACCCAATGCAACAGGAGATTGTATTGTCCGCAGTGAACTGTGGGAATGAAGTAAAGCGATGACATGCACACTGGAAATGACCAGAGTCTACACACTGAATCAGACACATGATGCATGTGACAGGTGTTCAGTGTTCTCACACACACACACACAGCATGCGGTGAGTGTTACCGGCTCAGGCGGTGGTTTATAACCCCGTAACTTCATCCACAGCAGCGGCAGAGACAGAATAAAGCAGCGGATATAAACTACAGACGGCAGCTGTTACTGCAAACACACACTGTCAGCGACACTTTCAGTTACAAATACAGCTTCTGTGTTCATGTGTAATACTGTAAAGCTGCAGTTTTAAAGGGGTCATATAATGGTACATGCACTTTTACAAGTTGATTGTACTGAAATGTGTGTTGGCAGTGTCTGTACACAAACATCATATAATGATAAAAATCCATCCAGTGGTTTTGTTTTAATCTCCTTATATGTTTTCCCCCGTCTCAAATCGAGCCGTTCGACCGTGTGACGTCACACGCTCGGAAGCCCCTCCCACGATTGTTGATTGACAGGAGCGTTTCAACACAGACCCGCTCTCGCTCGTGAGAGCTGTCAATCATAGTCTGCGCGGATCGGCGCGGTCATTGTTGATATGCTGGAGCACTGTCTATGAGCAGAATGGCGTCTAAGCGATTGTGGTGTTCTGTTCTTGGGTGTAATAACGAACACAGTCATTTTAATGTTCCTAAATCCGAACCGCTGAAGACGCAGTGGCTGTGTTTGTTTTCGAAGGGAATATTCCCCACGAGCAACGTCAATGCTTTCATGTTTGCGCGAATCATTTCACACACCAGACTGCTTTATAAACGAGGATCAGTATACAGCTGGTTTTGCTAAGAAGCTGCTCCTGAAAAAAGATCGGTACCAGATATTTGTGTTCCTGCTGAATCTCCAGAAGAACGGAAGTGAGTGTAACGTTTTATTAAACTTTATATTAATATATTAATCTTTGCAAATCGCTTCACGATGAATGCGTCTAAGGTTTACACTCAGGGTACATTACGGCATGTTTTCTATGTACGACGTTCTCAATATAATTCATAATCCCACGTTTACACTGAACAACGCGTTATGGTTATTGTGTTATTGAGTTACAAATGGTGTACGCACAGAACAGAGGGGCGGGGTGAGCAAAGCTCATTATCATTTAAAGTCATATACACTGAAACGGCGTGCTGAAAACAGAGCTGTTTTTGACCAGGTAAAATAAGTGTTTTCTTACAATACTAATGAGAATTTTTAATTAAAGTATATTACAAACTTTTCATTTAGACCCTAAAGAATCATATTAGCTTGTACAAAAATGGCATTATACTACCCCTTTAAACCATCATCTTTCCCGTGGGTCATTCTGACCGGAAACTTTGTTTAAAAAATTGTATTGAGTGTTCATCAGAGTGTTCACCCTAGGACTTCTGTTGCACTTGAACCATGAATACACACATACACAAAAATGAATAGATTCGAGGATTTAAAACAGTAACAAATCCTTCACTCGCAGGTCAATTTGAGCCCCTTAGGAATGAATGGAATGCTTCAGTACACATAGAAAACCTAAAATGCTCAAAATTAAAACTAAAAAGCTAAAACTTTACCAATAAATGATTTTATAAATGTCTACATGTGTATCTAAATGCACACAGAAGTGAAACTGACTTTAGGACCCAGCGGAACAGCTCATTTGCTCTATATAGAGATATAAGCCCATCTAGAGTCATGAAATATCATGTTATATTATTTTTTTCCACATGAGGTCGGCAAAGACACAATGTAAGATATTTTGAGCTGAATTAAAAGGTTTATGCATGAAATTTTGAGTTATTTTGAATTTAAGTTGAACTAATGTGAGGAATGTGCTTAAATTACTATTTATTTGTTATTCATTGATCAAATCTAGTAATTTTAAAAAAAAAAATCTCCAAAAATTTGCATTAAAAATAGAAAAAAAATATCAAAATGAAATAAAATAAGCTTTCTGGATTACAATTATTGACTACAGGGGGACTTTAAAAGTGGTCCGTTCGTGCGTGTATCCTGGATGTAATGTGCACGTCATGCGAGAGGTTATGAACTCAACCATTTCGAGAAAGTGTTTCGTAGAGCTGGAGCAAGGTGAGCATTTGTAGATGAAAATGACGGAGTGTTTCGCTAGAAAAAGACCCTTATTAGTCAGCTGGGATCGTGTGGAGCCCAAAATAAAGCTGCCGAAATATGGATTTTGGGCTGTCAAAAATGGACAACGGTGCGCATCATTCACTTGCATTATATGGAGAAAATCCTGCTCCAAAACCTATATTTCTCTTTGGCTGAAGAAAGAAAGTTATATGCATCTTGGAAAGCCTTTGGGTGAGTAAATACATCATTTTTAGGTGAACTATTCCTCTAAAGGTTTCTAGAGCTGTTGTCCATGTGTTCCTCAAATCAGTGTTTCATCTCACAAGTCATGTGTGTATTCACTCACACACACTCTCTCTCACAATCACACACACACACACGCGAGATAAACTAGAGACCGATGCAGATCTGACGGCTGAGTCTATTCCCATTCACAAGCTCTCGGTCTCGATTGCGATCTCAATTCGATTTCAATTTAAGAGCACCAAATTTTGTGATGGAATTGGCATCATTTGAAAGCTGATTCTTTAACTCTTATCACAAGCGATGGCTTATTGCGATTATTAGATGGTCGGAGTGCTACAAATGATGTTTAGTGGCGTTTTGTTCATGCATCAACTGAAAACACCATGGATTAACAGATCAATCTCGGGATTCAAGTATCAGTATCGGTTTGTTTAAATGAAGATGGATTAAAATAGGGCTGGCTCCTAATAGTTGACGAGAAGAGGCTTAAATTGACCAAACTTTAATTAGTCGGTTGATCACAGAAAAAAAAAACGCTTTAACGTTAATCTAGATAAATGTGCGCTACTATTCGGCACACATCCCAGTGTGTGTGTGGAGTTTGAAAGATAAATGAGCAGGACATGTTTAACCTAACGCGCTTCTCTCTGTACATGCACATCCACTATACGCGAGTCAGGCAACTTCACACACTTTATTAATAATTAATAAAATGTTCAGACAGTTTCTGTTTTTTTCTGACACATTCATAATCATTCTCACTTGTTCTCAAATGAAAAGTGCATTATAAATAAAATGTATTATTATTATTACTTATGCTGGTGAGATTTATGTGTGCACTTGATCGCTTCATTTGTATTTTAAAGGCTCATTGTTATGGTTTGGTATTTCTGTTATGTAGAATGTTACATATAATATTCTTTCTCAGCCCTCAAACTGAAACCATTTTCCAATGCCATGCCACTCCCAGTATATATCCGAGTAATCAAATTAATATCATAAACATGCAACTAGTCGACTTAGAAGAATCGGGGGCAGCTCTAGATTAAAATCTGGAAATTGATATTTTCAAGCCAGTCCTCATAAACCAGCTTCAGATCAGATTTGTGTGTTAGTGAGACTCAAACATTATGACACGCACCTTCAGAGTTGCTTGACTGGCCAGTTTTGTGGTCTGTGAAGAAGAGAAGATAAAAAAATAAATAAAAAAAAGGTTTCTTTATAAATCACAATCCCATCAGTTATTATGCATGAGAAGTTCATTGTAGTGGATTGATCATTCTCACACTCACACACACAATCTCACACACTCAAAATCACAGACACAAAATCACACACACACACACTACAAAAAACACACGTGATGTACTTACACTATCTTTAGCGACAGACGCAAACTTGCTGGCTCCGACAGTGAAACTGCTCCAGCCCTGAAACACACGCGACAGAGACGACGTTAATGACGCCTGACGGACAGTTATTATAACAGAGGGTGATTATAACAGTTATTATAACAGAGAGTGATTATAACAGTTGTTATAACAGAGCTGCTGTATTACCGAGTAGAGAGAGGACATGGTGTTATTGAGGAAGTCTTCATCTTTCTTGGGCGGGATGGGAGTGTTTCCGAAGCCCACATATCGATTCTCCTGCGCGCCGGACGCTCCGGCACTGACATAATAATACATTATTATTAATACATAATAATTACTGATCACAGATTAGAGCTGCACACATACGGACTGACGGTGTGCTTCTAATACGAGACTGTGAACACTCGTTACATCACTATCTAGGGCTGCCTGTGTATCTGTGTGTCAGCCAGTAAGACGCGAGCGTTTGAGTCATGTGCTGCTTGAGCATGGCACAAATCACACTCATTTGAGTCTATATCGAGATCACAATTATTTAACAATAAACACTGACTTTTGAAAGATCATGCATTTATTGAACTTTTAAAACAAAAGCCTTTTGGATTTAAAAAAAAAAATGTATATGTAAAAAAAAGATAAATAAATGAGATATAAATATATACACAAACCAGTGTTATTTTAGTTGTACTAATATATAATAATATTAATATTTTAAATTACCTTTTTTTTTCACATTAATTTTAGTTTGTCAGTAATTTCATTATGTGCTTTTGTCGTTTTAGAAGTTTTTTATTTATTTAAAATTGCTATTTAGGTTTATATTTCAGTTTTCGTCAGTTTTAGTTATCTATTTCCAGTAAATAATTTTAGTGCTACAACCACAACTCAATTCAGTTTATTGTCAAGGCAACATTTCTAATTTGAGTTTAACCCTCTGGGGACCAAGGTGTTTTTGGGGTCCTTGAGATGTTTTGACATGCCCTGACATTTGTGCTTTTTTCAGTTGCTTATAAACATATTACTGGCATATTAGTTGAAAAACTTAACCCCAGAGGGTTAAGTTTTTCAACTTATTTTAATATTTTATTTCAGCTTTATTTCAATTAACAGAAATGTTTCTAACAGTTTTAGTTAACTATGATAATACTTTAATCGCTCGACCAATCACAAAACACTGCTCCAGCCGACCAATCAGAGCACAGTGTGCTTTTCAGAAGGAAGGGCTTCATGGAGACAGGAAGTAAACAGAGCGTTACTGACAGACTGGGAAGAGAGGAGCCGCAACAATAGAGAATATATATAATTAATATATAATAATAATAATATATATATAAACCTGCTCTAGTAGAGACCAAAAAACTACATGAAGACTGTTAAAGGTCATTGTAGGTCCTCTTTAATCATGTATCAACTGAACAGATTGATCAATAATGGAGTGAAACTCACTTCTGGTAAGAGTTGACATCATCAGACAGCCAGTCCTCGAAGGCTTTATCAGAGTGAGAGTGATTCTGACCCGCAGCGGCACTGGACCTGCAACGACATCATCATATCATCATCATCGACGACATCACTCATCATCATCAACGACATCACTCATCGACGACGACATCACTCGTCATCATCAACGACATCACTCATCATCACCATCGACGACATCACTCGTCATCATCAACGACATCACTCATCATCATAGACTTCATCACACGTCATCATCGACGACATCACTCATCATCATCATCATCGACGACATCACTCGTCATCATCAACGACATCACTCATCATCATAGACGACATCACTCGTCATCATCAACGACATCACTCATCATCATCATCATATCATCGACGACATCACTCAACATCATCATCAGACTACATCATTCATCACTCATCATCATCATATCAACATCGACGGCATCACTCATCATCATCGACGACGACATCACTCGTCATCATCAACGACATCACTCATCATCATCATCATCATATCATCGACGACATCACTCATCATCATCATCAGACGACATCATTCATCACTCATCATCATCGACGACATCATTCATCATTGACGACATCACTCATAATCATCATCATCATCGGCGATATCACTAATAATCATCATCATCGACGACATCACTCATCATCATCATCATCACTTGCTCGTTCCGAGGTGGCCGCAGTGGATCGGGCTTTTTCTGTTGCCGGCCCAAGACTGTAGCCATGTTTCCATCCACTTGTCAATCGAATTATCTGAAGTTCGGTAAAAAACCTCATGCGAATAAAGCTGGTGAAAGTGTGTTTCCATCAAACGGCTTTAAAGCGGATAAAAACATGTGTACGTGTGGATGGAAACATAGCTTGTGTAAAGCTCTTCACCTGACCTCAGATCTGCACCCTCAACTGACATTTTAAATCTCGATTGAAAACACATTTGTTTTCTATGGATTTTAAAATTTTGGCAGTTGTATCTTATTTTATTTTGTGTATGTAGGTTTTTTCTTTTCTTTTCCTCGCTGCTTTCTGTTATTTTTGTTGGTGTTTTTTTATTAATATTGACTTTTGTCTTGTGTTCCCTTATCGAGTCGGTCTCTCGACATTACGTATAGGGAAATCCATTTTCCTCGAATCATGAAGTCTGATAGAATAACTCTTTTGCTTGCAAATAGCCAATGGCAGTCCCGCCATCACCTGATTGGCTGACACTGCTCAATATAGGTGACGGCGGGCGCCAAAAACCTTAGAATCTTTTTTCTTCACTCGAGTCTGTTTCACCGTTTGATTTATGCATTCAGAGCGGAGTAAAAGTAGGAGTTTTTATCCCCTCTCGCGTTCCGGTGGATTATACTATGTCTCTTTGTCGCACGTGTGGTGGACCCATCGAATTCCCGGATGCACACAAACTTTGTGTGCTGTGCCTGGGTCGGGACCACGCTGAGGCGGCACTTGAGGGATCGGGATGTCCCGCCTGTGAGGAGCTTCCCATCAAGATCCTTCGTGCAAGGCTGGCCGTTACACGTAACGACAACCTTGTGTCTCCTGCCTCTCCCCAGTCTGCCGCCGTCGAGCCGCGGACCGGGAGACAGCAGAGATTTCCATCCGCGGGATCTGTTGAGGCGCTGACGTCGGCCCAAGGCCCACGCCATCCTCACGTGGCAGAGCCCGTGACTTACTCTGAGGCCTCTTACCGCCCTCCTCAGGAAGCGCGGGAAATGGTCTCGTTTGGATACGACGATGACGACGCCATGTCCACCAATGCCTCCGACCCAGGAGCATGGTCCGAATCTCCGTCTGAAGGCGCCCCCGCCTCTTTGGATGCGGAGCTTATGGCCATTCTCTCAGAGGCGGTGGCAGATATGGAGCTGGAGTGGACGGCGCCCAAGGAGCTGCCGTCGAAAAGATGGATGGACGGTTCCTTCCTCGGCGCGGGCCGTCAAGCTGAAGCCCCGCGGAGACCCGCCCCCTTTTTCTCTGAGGTCCACAAGGAGCTCACCAGATCATGGCGCTCCCCTTACTCAGCCCGAGCCCATGCACAAGGTACCCAGCTGCTGACTACAGTGGAAGGGGCTGAGAAATTAGGGTACGCTCGGTTGCCTCCCGTCGAGGATGCCATCGCGGCTCATCTGGCGTCTTCTCCTGGCTGGAAGACCGCCCAACTGCCTTCCAGACCATGTCGCGCTACTGCCCACATGGCTGAGAAGGCTTACACTTCTGCTGGACATGCAGCATCTGCCCTCCATACGATGGCAATTCTGCAGGTTTTCCAGACGCGACTCCTAGGGTCCCTGGATGAGGGAAGCCCGGACCCTGAGTTGCTCAGGAAACTGCGCACGGCGGCAGATCTCGCTCTGGCGGCGTCTAAGAAGGTCGCTCAGGGAATCGGCCGCAATATGGGCAGTCTTGTGGCCCTGCATCGCCATCTGTGGCTAACGCTGTCGGGGATGCGCGATACTGACAAAAGGCAGTTCCTGGACGTTCCGGTAAGCCCCACGGGCCTTTTCGGTGTTGCGGTGGAGTCGTTATCCGACAAGTACACAGAGACCGTCAAGCAGTCTAAAATGATGCCTCATCTGCTGCCGAAACGGTCTCAAGCCCCCCCGGCGGCGAGATCCAGATCTTCCTCTGCGCAGCGCACAGCGGGACCTACCAGACGCGCGCCCCCGAGCGCGGCAGAACGTCGCGAGCCAGAGCCCCCCTTCCGCCAGAGGCAGTTCAGGAAGCAGCAGTGCGAAGCCGGCCTCTAGTAGCCAAGGACCCCCGGCGGGCAAAAAAGAGCGGCATTCCTGATGCGTGTGTCGGGGAGGAGAGAGCGCTGGACGTGTTCGTCGGACCCGCTGCAAAGAGGGCGTGTTCCCGCCCAGAGTTCGACGAGTATGTGTTGATTTTGAAACCGCTGTGTTCTGTTTCAATAAACAAAGTGCATTACATGTCTCAGCAAAAGAGCTTTCTTCCTCTCAACACTATTACCCGCGCCATAAGCGAAACCTCTCCCCCGGGAGACGTTTCGCAGAGCGGAAGCTCGGGGAAACCCGAGAAGGTGGCTATTTATGTCCCCGTGCAAAGAGCCGCGGACGAGCCATCTGCCCTCCATGTAGCGGCCAATGCTTCCCCGGTGGCTGGCGCTCAGCCCCCGCCGCAGCATTCATTAAAGCCCCCCCTATCGAGTCACCTGGGTGCGTGGTCGACACTACCGACGGCATCACTGTGGGTGTTAAACACGATAAAACGCGGCTATACGCTCCAATTCGCTCGCAGACCACCCCGCTTCGGCGGTGTGATTTTGACAGAGGTGTCAGAACAGAGCGCCCCGTTACTTCGGGAAGAAATCTCCTCTCTCCTGGCCAAACAAGCAGTAGAGACAGTTCCCGAAGAGCGGAAAAACTCCGGTTTCTACAGCCGTTATTTTCTTGTACCAAAGAAGGACGGAGGTATGCGCCCTATTTTGGATCTGAGATTACAGAACAAAGCGCTCGCGAAACGCGCGTTCAAAATGTTAACAGTGAAGCAGATCCTCGCGCACATTCAGCCCGACGATTACTTCCTTGCAGTGGATCTAAAGGATGCATACTTCCATATTCAGATAGCCCCGCATCACAGGCGCTTCCTTCGGTTTGCATTCGAGGGTGTAGCATACCAGTTCAAAGTGTTGCCGTTCGGGCTGGCCCTGGCACCCCGTGTATTTACAATGTGCATGAATGCAGCGCTTGCTCCCCTGAAGCTCAGTGGAATGCGCATTCTGAACTATCTCGACGACTGGTTAGTCATCGCGCGCTCGAAGAGTGTCCTTGTGGAACACAGACACAGACTCCTCGCCCACCTGACGGATTTGGGACTGTCTGTGAACATGCAGAAGAGCGCGCTTCAACCGTGCCAGTCCATCACATTCCTCGGTATGGTGCTGGACTCACGCACTATGATCGCGAAGCTATCAAAGGCGAGAATCCAGTCGATTCAGAGTGCGTTAGCCCTATTCGTTCAAGGCAGAGCCATCCCCTTAAAAACGTTTCAGAGGCTACTCGGTCTAATGGCAGCTGCAGCCTCCGTGTGCAGACTGGGCTTATTACACATGAGGCCGCTTCAGCACTGGTTACAGGGACGCGTACAGCCGCGGGCATGGAGAGCGGGAACGGAACGCCTTGTTATAACGCGTTCATGCCTGGAGACTCTAGCACCGTGGTTCGGCACGACCATGTTCGAGCAGGGAGCTGCTTTGGGCAGAGTGGTCAGACGTGTAGTGGTCACTACGGATGCGTCGCTGTCAGGCTGGGGAGCCCTCTGCGATGGCAGACTGGCATTCGGTACGTGGACAGGAGATCGGACGCGCTGGCATATAAACTGCTTGGAGATGGAAGCGGTTCATCTAGCGCGGCGTGGTTACCTCCCATTTGTGAAAGACCGTCATGTTCTCATCAGAACGGACAACACGGCGGTGGTGGCGTACATAAATCGCCAGGGAGGTTTACGTTCGCGATCCCTGCAGGGGCTAGCGAGGCGGTGTTATTATGGACGGACAAAGTACTACTGTTGATTCGAGCAGTGCATGTGCCGGGCAGTTTGAATTGCGTCGCGGACATGCTGTCCAGGGATGGCATTGTGCACGGAGAGTGGAGGCTTCATCCGCAGACGGTAAACATGATCTGGAATCTGTTTGGCAAAGCGGAGATCGATCTCTTTGCATCGCAGGAGAACGCCCACTGCCCGCTGTTCTTTGCATTGACGACGGCCCCTCTAAAGGGAGACGCACTGTCGAGCCGCTGGCCGAAGGGGCGGAAGTATGCTTTTCCTCCGATCAAGTTAATGCCGCTGGTGCTGCAAAAGATCAGGGAGGAGAGATGTGCGTTGGTTCTGGTAGCGCCAAAATGGCCCAACCAGCCGTGGTTCCCGGAGCTAGTGAACATGGCGCTTTTTCCCCCGTGGCGGATACCGCCGAGAAGAGACCTCCTATCTCAGGCGAGGGGGACCATATGGCACCCCAACCCGGAGCTGTGGGACCTGCCCACTGCACTGTGGGACCTGCACGTGTGGCAGATCAGCACGGAGTATCACAGCGGGTGCTACAGACAATAGCAGAGGCTAGAGCCCCTTCAACGAGGCGCTTATACGCTCTAAAGTGGAGGGTGTTTGCTAACTGGTGTGTTGACAAAAAGGAGGACCCCAGGAATTGCGATATCTCCATTATTTTGACCTTCCTACAGGAACGTCTGGATGCTGGCAGTTCGCCATCTACACTGAAAGTTTACGTGGCCGCTATTGCTGCTTGTCGTAATGTAGATGGCCATTCAGTGGGGAAACACCCTTTGATAACGGGTTTCCTCCGGGGAGTGAGGCGGCTTTTCCCCCCCCGCCTTGGTCAAATGCCGGTTTGGGACCTGTCGTTAGTGCTTAGTGCGCTGTCTGACCCGCCTTTCGAACCAGCTGAGTCTAGTGACATCAAAGTTCTCTCATTCAAGACGGCGCTTTTGCTCGCGCTAGCCTGCGGTAAGCGGGTGGGGGACTTGCAGGCTCTGTCAGTGAACAGTGCATGTATGCAGTTTGGACCGGAAGATTGCATGGTCAGACTTTTACCCAAGCGCGGATACTCGCCTAAAGTGCTCTCAACTCCATTCAGAGCCCAGGTGGTTACAATTCCAGCATTTTGCCCCGATTAGGGTCAGTATTTCAGAGTCTCAGAAGGACGCTTTGTGCCCCGTGCGTGCCCTGCGTGCTTATGTGAACAGAACTAGCCATTTTCGAACTTCAGAGCAGCTCTTCGTCTGCTACGCGGGTGCCAAGAAAGGCGGCGCGCTGTCGAAACAGAGGCTATCACACTGGATAGTGAAGGCTGTGCGACTGGCTTATACTTCTCAGGGAGCCGTTTGCCCTGTAGGGGTGCACGCCCACTCCACTAGGAGTTTGGCGTCATCATGGGCGTGGGCGAAAGGCATGTCTATCCAGGACATTTGTTTCGCGGCAGGCTGGTCGTCTCGTAATACGTTTGCGAGATTCTATAACTTGAATATTCCTTCATTCACACCACATGTACTGTCAGTACAGGGAGAGAAAGCTGAGCTGTAATTGGACTAGGCTAGACATGCCCCTAATGGCGCACACTCTAGCCGCGGTTTCGACTAAGTGTGAGTTATTAGCAATATAAAGCTATCTGTTCTCTATATTGTGTCCTTATTATTATGCCCGCATTCATAAGCCGGCAGTGTATTCCTAAGCACCAATCACCTTGCTGCAATTCCCCATTCATTCAGTTCAGCGTTGCTTAACTGTGTGGGAGGGGCCACGTTGGTGCGGATGCCGACTTGGCTCTGTGCCAAGAGGTGTTTTCAACCAGGTCCGGTGGCGGTTTCCTGAGCTGTATAGGGATTAGCGCTTGTGCTATCCTCAGCTCGTTCTAGCTGGGCGGGGTTTTTCCCACGCGGCGGGGGTTTTATTGTTCCCCATACGTAATGTCGAGAGACCGACTCTCAGGGAACTACGGTTACGTGAGTAACCAGAGACGTTTGTTTTATCATGATGTGTCATTCTCTGCAGACTGCCTCCAACTGTACAGCCCTTTAGAAATAAACTAGACTCGACTTGCGTGTCGTACCGGTGTGAAGCGCTCAGGCCACTCTTGGCTTGTGGAGGCGTCCAGTTCCTCGCAGACGAGTCCTCGATGCTCCACTCCTTCCCTTCAGCCAGAGTCACCACCTTTAACACACCCACACAACTTTAACACAAAGAGTAGAGAATCTCCGTATCCAAAAACAACTGAAGAAGAGGATCAGTGTAAACATTGGCTGTGTTGGAAGTCGCCCACTATACCCTCATTCGCTATTCCCTACATCAGTCCACTAATGTAGTCCACTTGAAGAGAATGAAGACGAGTGAGTGTGTGAGTGAGTGAGTGAGTGAGTGAGTGAGTGAGTGAGTGAGTGAGTGAGTGAGTGAGTGAGTGAGTGAGTGAGTGAGTGAGTGAGTGAGTGAGTGAGTGAGTGAGTGAGTGAGTGAGTGAGTGAGTGAGTGAGTGAGTCAGACACTGAGTGCCGCTTTTCTATAGTTTGTGCTTGCGGTTTAATAATCATTTGAAACTCTGCAAACTAGCCGCTCCAGTAGTGATGAACAGATTTATCTTGAACTCTGTCATGGAAACTATGTATAATTAAACATTTTAATACTCAATTAATAAGGAGCTTAAACCTGTATGATGTTACGCTGGATCAGTGGTTTGGGAAATGGATGGATGATTGATTCAGCGAGCGCCACCTTCTGGTAAGACGCAGGAATTCATTCAGCACGCGACTCTCGCAGTGCATTATGGGTATTCTCCAG
This sequence comes from Rhinichthys klamathensis goyatoka, assembly GCF_029890125.1. Classification (NCBI taxonomy): domain Eukaryota; kingdom Metazoa; phylum Chordata; class Actinopteri; order Cypriniformes; family Leuciscidae; genus Rhinichthys; species Rhinichthys klamathensis. The sequence continues at coordinate 2,410,178 of NW_026606634.1, forward strand.
CCGATGAGCGTACATCGGATGCTATGATCAGATGTACACTCGTTGTTGCAGTGCATTGTGGGATTGGATGAGTGCACTTTATAATGTCCACTATGGTTACAGACTTAATACAAATGTCTATTCCCTCATATAGTGCCCTATTTAAGACTAAAGAGGCGATTTCAGACACAGACCAGAAGCTAACATGATCATCAAACAACTTCCTATAAACTCCCTAACGTTACCAAATGAAAAATCGAACCCATTAAGAGGAAACGGCTACAATGACAAAATATTTTGGGAGTTTTGTGAATATGATCAAAAATGCTACCGTTGGCTGGCAACTTGAAAACAAAACACTGGGCTGGAATGATTAACCAGTTGAAAACCGTAATTATTAACTCTAAGAAAAAAATAATGGTTAATAATATTTATTATTCCATTATTAATAATAGACTTTATTTAAATTTTAAATAGTAAAATGTTCTGTTTCGTGAAATACAAATTTAAATGTTTATTTAGATTCTTAAATTTAGATTTTCTAAAATGCCAGTTGGTGTTTAAAAAGTAACTAAAGTAAATTAATAAATAAAAATATAAAATAAAATAAAACAATTCCCTCTCCCGTTTCTTTAATTTGGGCACAATGTTTACGAACAGCATTTCTTGCCTGATGTGTTATTGTTCCCATTATTTATTTGCTGTCCCAGAAGGAATTCAACTGGAGTCTATGACCTGTTCATTTGACTGTTAAAACTATTTATTTATTTTATTTGAATGCGTTTGTTTTTTTGGCATTTTTTTGGCAACTTTATGCATCCTGATAAAGTTATCTTGGCCTTTAGAATTAAAATAGCCCCACATCATCACACACCCTTCACCATATAGACATGGTTATATTTCAGTTAGTCTAATAGCTGGTTTGATTTGCATTGAGAGATGATCTTATTGGAAAGTACCCCATGCAGACTCTAGGTGTGGTGAAGGGTGTGTGTGATGTGGGATATTTTAATCCCAAAGCCCAAGGGAACTTTATCAGGATGCATAGTGTCCTGGATCCATGAAATAACTGGCCTTTAAAAATATAAATCTGCCCCTCTATGGGGATTTAACACAGGGGTGTCCTGACTTATTCACTCTGTATTTTAAGGAAGAACATTTATTTATTTACGATACATTATTCATTCAAAGATGATTTTTGATTCCTCTTTTTAGTCAACTTTAGCATGGGTGTGTTCACTTATGCTAAGCACTGTGTGTCTCAGCAGCTGATTATCTGTGAGAGCACGGTGAGTGTGTTGACCGAACTGATTAATAAAACAACTAACATGATCAAGATACTGGGGTGGAAAGAGTTAATAATTAGGGTTTTCAGCGGATTAATAAAGGAACAGATGATGTGTAGCGTCAGTGAAGCGTCTCACCTTGTCTCTGAAGAGCGCAGCCGCTTTACTGTTGTACTTCTCCTGTAAGCTCCAGCCGGGCTCGTAGTCGTCCTGCAGCTCCAGGAACATGCGGAACTTCCTGTTCCCTCCCATCTTCATCTTCTCCAGCTCGATGTCCTTCCACTTGTCCATCGAAACAGATCGAACAAAGCTATGAGGAGGAAGACGGAGCTCACCAATTATGTTTTTTTTTTTTGTAATTATGTATAGTCATATGCTTAAAATATCTCCTCAATTTACAAAATAAATAAATATATATATTAGGGGTGCACGATTCAGAAAATGTCACGATTCGATTCGATACCGATTTTTTGTCTCAAGATTCGATTCAAAATCGATTTTCGATTCAAAAACGATTCTCGATTCAAAAAACGATTCGCAGTATATAAATGTAGTTTACTTTTTCCTGTGATTGATTGCAGTAGACACAATTTAAAAGAAAAAAAACACAGCAAATTAAATGTAGTTTGATATTACTTTATATGACTTCATACAAAAATAAAAACTTCTGCAACTAAAAAGTGCAAAGTGCCAAGGTTTGGCCAGCTTACATTTAATTCAAGTTTAAAATAAAACTTAAACAGAAGCTTTTACATTTAGCTTTAAAGTGCTGTAGTCAGATCAAACAAACAATTATGCTAAATGTGGTTTAAGGACTACTTCAGCTACCAGGCTGACTGTTGAAATGTGAACTCGACTGGGCACATTGAACTTCCTAAAAATATATACTAATGTCGATAGAACCCTTGCGAAATTATTTTAAATAGATAAAAAAAAAGCCACCGCTACTGGTAACATCTATGGTTAGATTGATTTGTTTAGATCCAGTGAAGTCGTTCATAGGCGTAATTTGCGGGTATCTCCAGTTAACTAGCAGAGCATTTATTTAGTTCGCTATTAAGAGATCTGTTGTTTTTGAAATCAAGCTGAGCGCTCGTGTCCGCTGCTATCAGTGTCATGGATACAGTGTTCTCTGTGGCTCGCGCAGTCTTCACTCGGACGCGCGCTTTAATCTATCGCCGTTGTGGAGACTCCGGTAAAATCACAAAATAAAATGCTCACAAACGTGATGAACATATTCGGTTTTGATGAGAGAGAGAAAACACTATACGAGTGCGGTTTAGAACCCGTAACCTCTGACACGCTTGGCAAAAGATCTACAGAACTCAAACATAAGATCTGCGGATCGATGCATTTATTCACGGGTTGAGCAGAGAGGCTGCACAGTTTGACCAGCGGGCGGCAAGAACTTGCAATGTATAATCAGACCGGCCCTCGCAGCCTCGAAACACTACCGGACCACTGGTAAAAGTCCCGACTCACCCGATTGCCACTCCACCCGTGCACGCCATTAAAAAAAAAAAAAAAATGAATCGATTTTTGGAATTCTATGAATCGATTCTGAATCGGTAAAGATTGAATCGCGATTCAAATGTGAATCGATTTTTTTGCACACCCCTAATATATATATATATATATATATATACACACATACACACACACATTTATAAAACTGTTAGTTCCAATCCTTGATTCTGATTGGTCAATAGCTGTTTTTTTTCACGATAAACGCGGCTATAACCGCCTCACTCAACGGTTCTATGTATCACTACACAACACCCCTAGCAACCACTCTTAGCAACGTAAACACGTAAACAAAATGAGATGTTTGATCTCATTGATATTGTTCATTAAAGCTAGAGTAGAGTATTGAGAGATCGAGTAAGCGAGTGTACCTGCATTTACAGTAGACATAGCATTTTCCTTCAGGTCAGTCCTATATTCATAATAAAAACATCCGTTTAAATGTCCGCTGCGATATCTTGTCTTTTTACCAGTTAAGGGTTTTCCCGTGCCGATAGTCTGAGTAGCATCTGCCTGCAGTCCCGGAGGCTGCATTTTCAGGACCCCACTTCTAGGACCGCATTTCTAGGACCCTAGGTTTTTAGTGACAACGCCACCTACCGAATTAGAGGACCAGCGAAAATGGATGACATTCAGAGTGTGAGTATCAAATGCGAATCAATTTTTATTTGTTTAACTTTAAAAACAATTGTGATGCATTTCATTGGAAAGTTAACGTTGCCAACGTGCTGGTGATTTGCTAAACAGTCTTGAATGCATAGCCATCATATACTAGCCTCTAATGCTGGAAAATGAAATACTACGGTTCATTTAACGGAGCTGTTGCATGATAGGCTAAGCCTGTGTTGACTTACTTACAGCACAATAAACTGTACCATGTTCGTTCTGAAAGCTTGTTAATTACTCATTGTTTTTCCATTTTAATTCAGTTAAAATAATCGTAATGTTTTCACTGTCACGTGCTCACAGTAAGCCTGTTAACGTTACCCACAATACATGTTATGTGTACGTCTCTTCATTTTGACATGGTTTTATAAAGTTGGTTGAGACATATGACATTTTAATAGTCAGACATATCAGAGAGGCCATTATAATAATTGACTGTTAAAATCCCACGTGTTAGATTGTGTCATTTACTGTATAGGCCTACTTATATATGGTCAGGAAAAGTCGTGTCAATAATGTTATTTCTATTCAGATTTCTTGCATCTCTCTCTATTATTTTTTTCTCAGTTCAGATGGGCTTTATTGACATGAGTGTTTCTAGAACCTTTGTTCCCACAACATCAAAATCATTTTTTTTTTCCAAATCTTTGAACAGTATGCAATAATTGTATTATGAACAGTAATTGGTATGAAGATTGATATCATTATTTTTTATCATTATCATTACTCTGTGGTAACTAAGATCTTTTAAATATGAAATTTAAAATTAGAGAGTAGAACATGTTCAACTAAATGTTCCTTATTTAATTCACTTCTCTTTCTCTCTCTTAGGAGTCAGTGATGATGTTGTCCATGTGTTTGTCCATCCATTGAAGTGGTTCACGTCATGATCAAATTTGTTTTTGTGTGTGTTCAAGTTCAGTTGTTACATATTATTTTGTAAAATATTTTGTGTGTTCAAGTTCAAGTGTTATATATTATTTTGTAAAATACACAATCAATCTACCCCCTGAGTCATCCTTGTCTTCCCTCTGTACTTGAAAATGTGGTCCATCGAGTGACTGAAAAGGCTATAACATGATTCCTTGTTTATTTTACTTGAGTTATATTATAGTATGCTACTTAGACCCAATTTCTCAACATTCCTAGGAACCTGGTTTAATTGCAATAAAGAAAGTAGTATTTGGGTGTAATAAAACTTTTTAAAAAACTCTAATGTAGTTAAAACTGGGTGGAGATACTGCCTTGGTGGCACTTTTTTCGTTCCTCCAAAACTAGGGTCCTGGAAATGCGTTCCTGGGACTGCGGTTCTCCGACTCGGTAGGTGGCGCTGTCACAAAAAAACTAGGGTCCTAGAAATGCGGTCCTAGAAGTGGGGTCCTGAAAATGCAGCCTCCGGGACTGCAGGCAGATAATATTGGATAGTCTTCTGTCAGTTGCGTCTTCCTTCTCCGTGATCACAAGTTTGAGTCCTTTCTATATAAAAGTCTTCTCTACTGACTGACTGACTCATAAAGACGGTCTTTGTCTCCATCTATTGGCCAAATAATGTGTGTAACTTCTGTTGCTGTTCACGGTCAGGGACTATTTTTTCCAGCGGAAGGAAGGCTTTTAGTGATTTTAATTCATGAAAGTTGCATAGATACATATTTTTCAGATTTAATATTTGTATTGTGTGGTAACCGTGTTATAAAAGCAATAAGGTACTCGAGGCTAGTGCTGTATCGTGAATAAGTCACGGCTAACTCCGCTTCGCGTCGAGGCTAACAACGCCCTTCAGCCGGCGCGTGACTTATACACGATACAGCACAGCCTCTCATACATTATTGCTTACATATACATTCCAGTTTACTGTTTACCATTCTCACTTATTTGTCAAATTTGTTATATAGGATAATTGCACAGAGGATAATTGCTTGTAAAGTGAGAGATTGATTGATTTTGTGCTGAATAGGATTATATACAATTTTATTGTTCTCGTTTGTATAATGACAAATAAAGATTCTGAAATGCATCAAAATGTGAGTCTGACCTGAGGTGGACGCCGAGGCCTCTGTGTCTCCCAGAACACTCCAGACAGATCCAGATCCCGTACGTCACGCTGACCCACTGCGGGTTAAACGCTCCACACTCGAAACACACCTGACCACACACACATACACACACACAACGCTTTAAAAGGACAGTTCACCCAAAAATGAAAATTAGCCCATGATTTACTCACCCTCAACTCATCCTAGGTGTATATGACTTTCTTCTTTCAGACGAATACAATCGGAGTTATATTGAAAAATATCCTGGCTCTTCCAAGCTTTATAATGGCAGTAAAATGGCCGTTTCTGTTTTAAAGTCCATAAAAGTGCATCTATCCATCATGAAAGTGCATCTGACCATCATAAAAGCGCATCTATCCATATTATTATATTATATTATAATCCATATTATATCATGGATAGATGCATTTATGATGGACAGATGTACTTTTATCATGGATAGATGCACTTTTATCATGGATAGATGCACTTTTATCATGGATAGATGCACTTTTATCATGGATAGATGCACTTTTATCATGGATAGATGCACTTTTATCATGGATAGATGCACTTTTATCATGGATAGATGCACTTTTATGATGGATAGATGCACTTTTATGATGGATAGATGCACTTTTATGATGGATAGATGCACTTTTATGATGGATAGATGCACTTTTATGGACTTCAAAACAGAAACAGCCATTCACTGCCATTATAAAGCTTGGAAGAGCCAGGACATTTAATATAACTCTGATTGTATTCGTCTGACAGAAGAATGTCATATACACCTAGGATTACTTGAGGGCGAGTAAATCATGGGCTAATTTTCATTTGCTAAATTTCATTTTCCTTCACATGCTGACAGACACTCACATTGTTCTCGTCTTCGGTCCGCACCTCCTTCAGCACACGTTTGGTTCTGGGACTGGCCATTTGCCCTGAAACACACAGTGACATCATCATGACATCAGCTCCAGTTCAACTCACAGATTACAGTCTGATATCATCCATTCAACATGTATTGGTGCTACTTTTTCAAATGTTTAAAGATCTTATTGTTTGATCCTTATCCCAGAAAATAGAGAGTCGCACTTTATTAATATCAGGTGTTTTTAACTACTACTGTCAAGTCAAGTCTCCTTCATTTATACAGCGCTTTTAACAATATGGATTGTTTCAAAGCAGCTTTACAGTGATAATAAGAAAATCAGGTTGAATGTACTTATTCGGTTGATGTTTTTTTGCACAACTCTTTATCACAGTCCGCGTGTCACATCTTGCTCTGGTTAACAGCGTAAAGAAATTTCCGCCTGTATTATTGTCAATGTTTTGAGAAGAAAATTATACTCATTTAGTTTCACTTAACAATAAACATAAGTCTAAATAAACAGTTTTAAATATTGACATGATACCCTACCATGTATGCCATCTTTCATTCTAATGTGTAACATGATCTGAGAGACACGAATGTCAGCTGAGATTAACGAGCAGCTCGAGTTACTGCCAGAGGAATGATTTACTTTGATTTTTAATGTTATTTTGTTTATTTTTGCATTATATTATTACCACCTATTATTGTCTACAGTATCACTGCACTCAAACAAGGATACGTTTACGATGATCAAACTGGTTATTTCTGAATAATCGTCTATGGGCTGGAAATATTCCTTTATTTAAACCATTTCAATTGGATGATAGCAGCGTAATGTAAGTGCATTAAAAAGCGAACATTATTGTTTAATACAATAAGTTTCCCCCAACCTTTAATTTCATCCGCACAAAATAGACTTTAGTCGTAATTAATATTTTAAGATTTGTCTAATTCTAATGCTGTTTTAATGTTGTTTGTATTCTTTTCTTGCAGTTCTGCATAAAAATAAAGTAAGGTGATCAGATTCGGAAGTATTGCGCACACACATACAGCGCGCTCCCCTTTAAATCACGAAATTTGCGTCAGAATATTATGACACATATTTTCTTGGTTTCACAATACTCAAAAACAAATCTCAACAATCCCATGCTATGGGCACAGCTGTGGATACAGGCTGGAGGGGACGGTTTTTACGCCCCTATTTAAAGCTTCAGCTTTTCGAATGCGATGAAGATAAAGGCCTATTGAGGTGATACAGGTTTGGTGGTTTAAGGTTGGGTTAAAGAACACCTGTTGTTTCCATCTGTGTTTAGTGTGTAAATGTTTCAGTTTGAGAATTAAAAAGCTCCAGTTCTTCTCTATATCAGTCTCAGTGTTTCTGAACTCCTGAAACGCCTCCATTGTAGTCTTGAGTTTCTTCCGGGAACGAACACGTCACAATATTCCTCATTTAAATAATTCATATGCAGAATAAAGGGGCGGGGCCTGGTTGAGTTAGTTAGTAGTGTGTTGTTATGGTAAGGGGAGGGACATTCCCAAACACACTCGAAGCGCACGACCAATCACAACACACTGCTCCAGCCGACCAATCAGAGCACAGTGTGCTTTTCAGAAGGAGGGGCTTCATAGAGACAGGAAGTAAACAGAGCGTTACTGACAGACTGGGAAGAGAGGAGCCGCAACAATGGAGAATATGAGGAAATAATCAACATTCAAGCGGGAAAACCTGCTCTAGTAGGTTGGTCTAGGGGTTGAAAGTGGTAGTTGTGTAGACTGTCAATGGAGGGACAGAAATGTCTCAGATTTCATCAAGAAAGATCTTGCTTTGTGTTCTGAAGATGAACGAAGGGCTTACGGGATTGGAACGACATGAGGGTGAGTAATTAATGACGGAATTTACATTTTTGGGTGAACTGTCCCTTTAAGAATGTTAATTCCACCACTAGGTTTTGCTAATCAATTAATTTGAACTGTGCTGGTAATGTTATGGTGTATGTGAATGAATTGAATAAACACTTTTGACATTCTCTCTGGTTTATTTTCTGAAGTGACCACAGTTGAGGAAAACTAACTTCAGTGATGTTACATCACAGAAATACTGAGATTGTACTGAACGATCACATTCACCTCGATATACACGTTACTACAAGCAAATTAAAAAACGACAGTTGTCTTTTTGAGTGTGTGTTTGTAACGTGTTTTACAGCTGTGATTGTCGTTCACTATGATCATAACATTAATCAGAGAAGTGATAGTGATGATGATGTTTGTTGAGGAACTGGTTAATCTCGACTATGATCATCAGATGAAACTGTGCCTGATGACAATCTGTGATTCTCACACCGATCGTGATGTTATTGTGATGATTTTACCTGCTGGGTTTGTCTTCAGCTCTGAAGATGATGAAGATGAAGATGATTTCTCTAAGTAGATCTCATTTACTCATGAACTGTCACGTGAAGCGATGTCCAGCTTCGATCACCCGCTGATCTGTGGCATTTACCGCGTTTAATCACCGGTTTATCCGACAAGCCTGACCATTGATCACTGTTGCGCTGGCAGACAGCGGCATTCTGGGACATCCGCGCTACGTCACGCCTGCGTCATCGGCGTGGTGACGTCTCGAATCGTGACGCGAGCGTGCGTGCGCGTGCGCCCCCTGGCGGAAGAGAAGCGGCGCAGTCTCCTTATTTTGTATTCTTATTAAAGACATTCAGACCAGTTTTGTGAGACAATGTGTGTGTTAGGGTCCGTGTATCTTTTGGTCATTTGATTTCCTGTTTGGAATGGAATAACGAGAAATGAAATCCAGCTCGTTTATTCGTTTTTTTTGTTTAGTTTAAAAAACGAAAAATTAGATTTTGGCTCGATTTTTCATTTTTCGTTTGTGGTTTACAAATCGGTTTATGGGTTCGATATTTCATTTGCACACGTGGGCGGCGCTGAAACGCCCCTTTCATCTGATTGGTCAAACCGCTCCGCCTTCAGTACAAGCTTTTCTTTCTGTCGGGCAGAATAAGAGTATTAATAAATGCACTTTAATAAAACAATGTCTGAAACCACCACTCACTGTTAACTACGCACAATATTTGAAGCAGAGATATTGCTGGTCACGTAACTCGTGCTGCTGCGACTTGCAAGCGACCCCAGTAATGTGAGCCACAGTAGACCTATATGACAGATTACTTTAGCATGATGTATTTCCCATTGATAAATACAGTGCAAATAGTTCCGTCTCTTTGGATAAAAGGGAATAGGAAAAAAAAAATCAATAACTGAACTGTACCATGATAAAATATGTCCGTAGATGTCCGTAGATGACCTACCCATAACGGTTACATTAGAGTTAGGGGATAACACAGTTTGTACAGTATAAAAATCATGATGTCTAAAGTTCCCATAAAACATGAAAACCCAATGGGAATATATCCTTGTTGTTGTGTAAAACATCCGTTCATAATCTGTGATTACACAATTCCAATACGAATAGCACGGGGAGGCGTCTGGAATAACTGTGCAATGATCAATCCGCATTTTTACGTAAACCAGCTAATTTTACAGTAGGCTATGTCCTTCTCGTATAACACACAAATGGGCTTCCTTTGTGAAATATAGCAGACCACCTTTTTTTAAACTGTTATTTAAGATATATTTGTGCATAAATGTTTGCATTCAAGTTTTTCATATAGTCAGTCCGACAGATAGATAGATAGATAGATAGATAGATAGATAGATAGATAGATAGATAGATAGATAGATAGATAGATAGATAGATAGATAGATAGATAGATAGATAGATAGATAGATAGATAGATAGATAGATAGATAGATAGATAGATAGATAGATAGATCGATAGAACCTTTGTAAGATATTGTAAGATATGCGCTCGTCTTCACAAAAACTACATGCAGGGTTTTTAAACATCTCGTGTGGAGAAAATATAGTTTATTCTGGGCAGTATGGCAAGCCATGGCAAAAAGCAGGCTAACTTGTAGGCTATAGCCTTGAAAGGAAAACACATTTGCCGAGTTAAAACAGAGTTTTTGTTGTTGAATCATATTTTTTCTAGTACATCTTAAAATATAGAGCTCATGACAAATAAAAGTTCCAGATGGACTAATATTAAATGCAAAAACTAACAATATCTTAAAAGAAACTATAGAGTGGCAAACTTTGAAGTAGGGTTCAAGTTTTAATTAGTTTTACAGCTTGAAATGTAAAGCTTGTTCTCATACACAGATATGGCCTATTTATGAATGAAATTCATGCTTTTATTTGTCATTTCAACTGATGCAAACAGGAAAAGAGTAGAAAGACGTATTATCCTGTCGCCCCCTCTAGTGGACAGCATTAAGTATTACGCCCATTGCTCAGATAACGCAAGTCAATGGATTTTTTTGGGAAAGTAAGTCTGACCAGTTAGAAAAAGATATAAGCGAGTCAGACCAGTCTGAAGGTCTGAGCTGAGTTTGGTGAAGCATTAAAGTTCTAGGCGGAGTCAATTTCTCATAATAATAATAATAACGTTTAAATATGCTTTCTCAAGCCAACATAATAAACAGAACTCAGAGAAACATCGACCAATTCAGTATGTAATAAAATTGTATTAGTTTTATAATGAAACTAATAACATTTTAAAGGTATGCCGTGCTCTTCAACTGTCATGATTTTAATTAATCCCAAACCCTGCTAATTTTGAAAGTAGCCTAGCCTACGTTCTGTACGTTCACTGATTCTAGCTTCTCTCTTTTCTGTCTCTTTCTTTTCATGTGAACCGAGTAGGCTATAGCCTATGCTTACATTTATAAATATAAACTTTATTTCTATTCAATTTTCAAAATTATTTAGGCATATACTGTGCATGTCACACACACACCTTTTGATGTAAATAAAATACGAGAGTGGTAAATGTTATGAACATATTATCATGTTACAGTTCAGCCTATTATTGATTTTTATTTCCACTTCCCTTTTATCCAAAGAGACGGAACTATTTGCACTGTATTTATCAATGGGAAATGCTAAAATAATCTGTCATAGGTCTACTGTGGCTCACATTACTGGGGTCGCAGAGCCCCCATTACCAGCAACATTTCTGCTTCAAATATTGTGCGTAGTTAACAGTGAGTGGTGGTTTCAGACATTGTTTTATTAAAGTGCATTTATTAATACTCTTATTCTGCCCGACAGAAAGAAAAGCTTGTACTGAAGGCGGAGCGGTTTGACCAATCAGATGAAAGGGGCGTTTCAGCGCCGCCCACGTGTGCAAATGAAATATCGAACCCATAAACCGATTTGTAAACCACAAACGAAAAATGAAAAATCGAGCCAAAATCTAATTTTTCGTTTTTTAAACTAAACAAAAAAACGAATAAACGAGCTGGATTTCATTTCTCGTTATTCCATTCCAAACAGGAAATCAAATGACCAAAAGATACACGGACCGTGTTAGACGTGTGTTCTGTGGCTCTTTTCCTATTATCGCTTTAAAGCTGCTTTGAAACAATCTATTTAGTTAAAAGCACTGTACAAATGAAGGTGACTTGACTGTTCACATTAAATTAAATTCCCACTTGTTTTTCTGTGTTGATCAATCAAAGACCCAATCGTAAGTGTTCAGAAACCCCTTTTTTATGTTTTAGCTCTCCTCATATCCTCACTCAAATCCTTCTAAAATATGAAAATATGATCAATCTCTGAGTTCTGGGATTTACTTACTTTTCTCCCAAGTAGCACATTAGGAGTTTAAACAAAGCGTCATTTAACGAAGCTTTTATCATGGTACGATCTCAGAAAAAAAAGGTACAAAAGCTGTCACTGACTGCGGCGGTAGACAGGTACAAAAGGTTAATATGCTAATACTTATATGCACCTAAACAGTGCATTAGTACCTCATAGGTACATATTGGTACCAAAAGTGTACATTTTACTATCTAAATGATACATATTAGAATAATTTTAAAGGGTACCGTCCCAGTGACAGCTTTTGTACCTTTTATTCTGAGAGTGAGCTTATATGGTAGGCATTGAATTGGGTTAGAATAAAGTGTTGTCCTCCTAACAGGTTTAATAACATTGACAAAAAAAAAGAGAACTCTGGACCTTTAAATATACAATAAAACAATACATACACAACAAAATGTATAAAGCAAGCAAATGTTTCAAACAGATTAAAAGTGCAAAATAACTATAAAGAACAGTAAGTTAACACTTTACAATAAGGTCCCATTAGTTAAGGTTAATTAATTAAGTAGGCTAACATTAACTAAAAATGAGCAATAGCTACATTTTATACAGTAGTTATTCTTTGTTAATTAATGTTAATAAAAAAAATACATCTCTTCATTATTACTTGATGTTAGCCGACAAACAGCGCCATCTGCTGTCAGAGATGCGTCAGAGCGCCACTCTCAGGCTGAGCAGCGCATTACAATACTGACAAAAGTGTGTCTGGTGTGTTCAGCGTTTAGGATATAAAAGCTTACAAAATGTTAATCATAAACTAGCGCTAAGACCCAGAATCTGCCCTACCTAAATGTATGGCCAGGACCCGCTTCTGATACTTACAGTCCCACTCCCAGTCGTTTCCCCCGGATCTGAACTCGTTTTTTCTCCTGCTGTTGAAAGATCTGTACTTTAAAAACTCTTAAAAAAAAAAAAAAAAAAACTTAAGCATTTTTTCTACATTTTTAAAATGTTTAAAAATGTAGAAAAAATGCTAATATATATATATATATACACATATATATATATATAACATTATAAAAAAAAAAAAAACTTTTTAAAATGTTACAATTCTGACTTAAACATGCAAAAAAAATGCCACAACAATATCGGTCACGTGATATGATTCGAATAATGCTGTGTGAATATTTGTATTATTTTACATTAAACATTGTTATAGCATTAAGAGCATTATGTGACAAAGGTCTTTTGGAGAACTGTGGAAAGCACAGTTCCTTGTTCACAAACGTAACTTTTCCTATAAACCCTGTTTTACATCATTTAAGAAATGTAGCTTTATTTTGACTGTCTATGAAGCAAAAACTAGTTAAAAGTTGGAAAATGTACAAATGTTACAATGTGTTTATGTAGATCTACAGTAGTGTGCAACTCTACATGTGTTGTATTTTCTTGTGTACTGTAGTATTTGTAACATACTCTTCTTTTTTGTAAAAAAAAAAAAAAAAAAAAAAATCCATTTACGCCATGTTCTTTACCGTAACTTTGATACGACAACACTTGATGAAAATTCCCAGCCGTTTACTAGTTGAAATCTCAATATTATGTCATCTCAAACTCCGTCATCATCACCAGATCTGATAGAATAATCAGACGCTTTTTAGAGCATGAAGAATAATTGAATTAAAAAAACACACATATTTATAAACGAAAGCATTTTATTTCAGGTGAAATGGAATGAATAGAAATCGGTGTGGACACTTTATGCTGGTGTGGTTTGGCGTCAGACATGATCCCAACCCGATCACTGACGTCAGCCGTTCCTGGCTCAGAGATCCGTGAGTCTTAGGGGCCGGTTCACTCGTTTACTCAGAGGAATCAGATGCTGGATGAGGGATACGAGCGGAAGGACGTTTACACCTGCTAATGATAATGTTTCACACTGAAAGGAAGAGAAATATGACACTCTATCATCACAGGCCAACATGACGCTCGAATCTTCCTCATCATCATCATCATCATCACGTACGAAACGCCACAGGCACTGAAGGTGATTACTACAGTCACAGACACGTTTGCACACACACACACACACACACACACACACGGCTACGGTTGAATATTCAGTTTTTAGGTATGTGGTAGAGAAGCACTCTTGCTGGTCCCAGGCTGCAGTGCATTATGGGAATGAAGCGCTCATTCTGTGAAGAACGGATGGTCCAAAGCGTTCAGCGCCGAGATCCGCTTCAACGGGTCGAACGTCAGCATTTCCTGAGGAGATCAAGAGTCACAAGATGATCTGAGCCGTTCAAAACATCCGTCGTTCAGATCAGAGGCAACTGCAGTTATTATCAGGGTTATTTTCCTCAAAACTATTACAAGCATTTCTGTTCAGTCAAATAAAGCTGGTATAAAACTAAATAGTAAATATTAGTTGAGAAATTAAATAAATTAGAAATGTTGCCTTATAAACTGAAATAGGTTTAAGTTGACACACTAAAATTACTAACTGGAAATAAATCAAACTAAAACAGAAATAAAAAAGCATAACTATAGACATATTTATTTCAGTTTTATTTATTTTAGTACTTCCAGTTCATCTAAATGAAAATGATAAATGATGTCTTGCAACCAGCTGAAATATAAAATATATTTAAAAATTCACTTATTTTTTTATTTCAGCATGAAGGTTTTTTTTTTTTTTATGTGTGTGTGTGTGTGTGTGCAGTTTGGAGACATTTTAATATTTTTAATGTTTTTGAAAGAAGTCTCTTATGTTCACCAAGCCTGCATTTTTCTTATTAAAAATATAGAAAAAACTGTAATATTGTGAAATACTATTACAATTTTAAAATAATGGCTTTAATATATTTTAAAGTGTAATTTATTCCTGTGATCAAAGCTGAATTTTCAGCATCATTACTCCAGTCTTCAGTGTCACATGATCCTTCAGAAATCACTCTAATATGAGGATCTGATGCCTCGTTTTGATCAATGCTGGAAACATTTGTGCTGCTTAATATTTTTTTGGAACCTTTGATACTTTTTTCAGGATTCATTGATGAATAAAAAGTTAAAAAGAACGGCATTTATTCAAAATATAAATATTTTCTAACAATATAAGTCACTTTTTTTTTTATCAATTTAACAAATCCTTCCTGAATAAAAGTACTAATTTCTTTCACAAAAAAAAAACAAAAAAAATAACTGACCCCAAAATTGAACGGTAGTGTATAATGTTACAAAGGATTTCTATTTGAAATAAATGCTGTTCTTTAACTTTTTATTCAACAAATAATCCTGAAAAAAGCAGCATATTATAATTTTGGTTTATTATTATATAATAATATTTCACAATAATACAGTTTTTTTTATCGAATAAAAGCAGGCTTGATGAGCGTAAGAGACTTAAATCTTAATTAAATAATAATGTGTCCAAACTTGACCGGTACTGTATATATAATCCTTTCTTCACCTCTAAAAAAAAAAAAAAATCATATTTAATAGCTCATTTACTTCGTTTTCAGTTTTTACTATGGTAAAACTAGCTGTATGTGAAGTGATATTGACTGTAAACATACCAATAAGAGCTCCGCCCCCTTCTCGCTGATCTCGGGAACACAGTCTGTGATTGGCTGAGGGTTTTGAGGGCTGAAGTTCTGACGGGACAGAGTGACATCATTCGGCCACTCCTCTTCCGACGGCAGGCCGATCACCCTGTCAATCAACACGACTCGTTACTAATCACGTGTTGTGTGTTCAGTGTCTCTCCAACACAAGTGTGTGTGTTTTTACTCACGCAAAAATCTTCCCCAGCTGATCCACCTCTGAATCTCCACAGAAGAGCGGTCTGAAAAACCACACAAATCACGACTAATGAGCCAACTAATCGACAGGATTAGACGAGACGAGCATTAGAAAGGTCAACATTAAAGGTCATTAAGCAAAGCTGCATCAACTAATATCTCTAATATCTTCCTCTGTATTCTGTAGCAAATTCTGAAAAGGCATTTGTAAGCTATAATTCATGCTGTGGACTGTATCTTAACTTGAGAAGCCAGAACCCCTTTTACATTTAATAGAAAATATAACGCACCATTTATATTACGTAAAAATGTATACAAATTTTGGTACATTTGCAATGCTAATAACCATGGATATGCGTCTTTACAGTCTGTAAATATCTCTTAACAACACAATGCAATCACTAGTAAGTAGGGTTGCCACCCGTCCCTTAAAATACGGAATCGTCCCGTATTTGTGAAATTAACAGCGCGTCCCGTTTTGAATCAATACGGGACGCGGTTTGTCCCGTATTTCCGAGTTGTCTTAAATGCATCATCACATGCAAATCATAACACCCGCATTCTGTGAAGACTCGTCCTATTCTACCCTTGATTGGGTAATACTCGCTGCCATTGTTGGTTTGATTGGTTTGTTTAATAACATCAGGTTCAGGGCCAATCAGAGTCAGAGGAGGGCGGGTCTTTTGGCAGAGAGTTGATAGCAATGCTAGCTTAGAGAAATCAAAGCACCGTCTCACAGTTCTTCATACGTTAAGGATCTCCCGAAGCAGATAGTCATAGTGTAATGACAGTTTTTTAATCAGCTCAATAATGTTCTGATTGATTACGTTTTCATATGCTCCATACCCTATGCCCATTTGCTAAGAAATAATGTTTCAATGTAAATGAATTATATCCATACATTATGGTATGATTTGTTTATTATAGTTAAGGTAGTCAGACACATGCATTTTTTAAATAAGAGAGAGAGATATTTAATAATAAAAATGTGCATGTGTGAAGAAAATGACTTATGCTTAACAAATCTAGAGAATAGGTCAATAGGTCTGAATACATAAATAAATAAATACATAAATAGATTTTCTTACCAATAATAAAAATAGTGTTATAATTAAATTTAGAAATGTTTGTAGATTATAGGTTATTTATGTGTGGTATCACTGTTTGGATGGTGTTACATGTTTGAAAGAAACAGCTACTCAGTGCTGCACGGAGTGACAAGTACACTTAACGCCTATAGTCCAATACTGCACAGTACTACTGGTCTACTGATGTTTTTGATGTTCAAGATCCTTTGCTAAAGTCATAGTTTTTTCCAATCAAATTTAGTATTTGTTTGAGTATCAACACATTTGTTTAATTTATAGTGAATAAGTTATGGATCTGTTAATTTAATAAGTTAATAAGTTAACATCTCACATACAACTCCGACGAAAGGCAATTTTTTTTGTAATCTCATTGTCACACTTTGTTAACGTTGTTTGTGATAGAGAGTGATTTATTCACAATGATTTCAATAGCAGATAGCTTATTATAATGTCCATTGGTATGATCTTATTACTTTCCTGAAAAATATGTTTTGAGTTATGATACCATTGGCATACCGTCGGGCCTGTGGTCATTGTGGCCCCGAGGGCTTTGGCCCCCGCTGCGGCCGCCGGCAGGCGTCCCTTATTTTTTTGTATTGAAGGTGGCAACCCTACTAGTAAGACTTTCTGTTAATATAGTATCTGGGAAGAATCGATTCTATATTAACAATGCATTAAATCACATTACACATTAATAAACCACAATAAATAAAACAAATTAAGTGATGTCTCATGTCTCATTACGGGTCATTGGACAGGCGTCCAATCACAACTGACTTCCGGAAAAGGGGAAGTAACCAATGACATTTGACAATCGCGAGTTCCCGTTTCCTCGCGTGTAGATCTGTTACCGTCTCGTGGAAGTCATTTACCTCGCGCGCCAGCATCAGTTGTGCGCTCGCTTATTTTAGTCATTGATTTGCCGCCATACATTACGACGACGAGCATCACTGACTCACGTGCGTCTGAACATCTCAGCGAAGATGCAGCCGGTGCTCCAGATGTCCACAGGTGTGGCGTATGTGGTCTGAAGAAGCACTTCAGGACAGCGATACCACAGCGTCACAACCTGAGCGGAGGAAACACCATCAGATGTGTGCGCGTGTGTGTGTGAGTGTGTGTGTACGAGCCACGCGTCTCTTACCACTGGTGTGAGCACCATGTGACAGCTGTAGATCCGAGCCAAACCGAAGTCGGCCAGTTTCACCTGTCCTCTGCTCGTCACCAGGATGTTCTCCGGCTTCAGGTCCCGATGGAGAACCCGATTCGAGTGCAAGAACGTCAAACCGCACAGCAACTGCTGCATCAAGTCCTGCAAACATACACACAGAACATCTGATAATAACATCCGGTTACACTTTATTTTACTGTGTCCTTGTTACAGTGTAATTATTGTCAAGTAACTTTAGTGTGTAATGTTGCTGTTTGATCATGAACAAGCTCCAGTTCTTCTCTATATCAGTGTCAGTGGAACTTCTGAAACGCCTCCATTGTAGTCTTGAGTTTCTTCCGGGAACGAACACGTCACAATATTCCTCATTATAATAATTCATACGCAGAATAAAGGGGCGGGGCCTGGTTGAGTTAGTTAGTAGTGTGTTAAACTGGCGGTTATGGTAAGGGGCGGGACATTTCCCAAACACACTCGAAGCGCTCGATCAATCACAACACACTGCTCCAGCCGACCAATCAGAGCACAGTGTGCTTTTCAGAAGGAGGGGCTTCACAGAGACAGGAAGTAAACAGAGCGTTTCTGACAGACTGAGAAGAGAGGAGCCGCAACAATGGAGAATATGAGGAAAATAATCAACATTCAAGCTGGAAAACCTGCTCTAGTAGAGCCTGAAACAACATTTAAGGCCCTATCTCGGTGCTATGCAGCGCCAGGCGCGACGCAAGTGTGTTTTGCTAGATTCAGCCCGACGCAGTTTTCATTTTCACGTCCTGCGCCACGTTGTTTAAATAGCAAATGCATTTGCGCCCATCTGTCCGCCCATGGGCTGCTGGTCTGAGAACCAGGTGTGTGAGGTGTGTGTGTGTGTCAGGCGCATTGTTGGAGCGTTGCAGTTTTGAGGAACTGAAATAGACTGAGCCATTGACCAACTAAAATAAATAATCTTACTAACACTGAATGGTAGTGCACTCCTTCAAACTAGCGCAGTGCTTTCATGCTGCTGTTGAATTAAATGATTTAAAAAAATTAAAACGTTAGATCATCATATTTTACACCACAGGGTTTGACAGTAAAGGCTGGATTGAAGTCTAGCCTCAGTCTGAAAACTCAAACTTCCTTCACTGTACATCTAACTAATGAAATCCCTGAACCATAAACAAACATTTGCACTTGATCTACATTGTGAAATATGACACAATAAACTTGTTTACTGACACAAATCTCTGTAACGCAGTGTTTGAGCGAGGCTTACTCTGATCTGCTGGATCGGCAGTCCTGGCGCCGGCACTTTCTCCAGGTACGTCCTGAGGTCCTGATCCACATGCTCAAACACCAGAGTCACTTTAGTCTCCTGGTCTGTTCTCAGTGTGGCGCACACATCCATGAGCCTGAACACACACACACACAACACAACCACAGATCACACACAACAACACAATCACAGATCACACACAACACAACCACAGATCACACACACACAACACAACCACAGATCAAACACACACAACACAACCACAGATCACACACACAACACAACCACAGATCACACACACAACACAGCCACAGATCACACACACAACACAACCACAGATCACACACACACACACACACACACACACAACACAACCACAGATCACACACACACACACCACAACCACAGATCACACACACACACAACACAACCACAGATCACACACACACAACACAACCACAGATCACACACACACAACACAACCACAGATCACACACACACAACACAACCACAGATCACACACACACAACACAACCACAGATCACACACACACAACACAACCACAGATCACACACACACAACACAACCACAGATCACACACACAACACAACCACAGATCACACACATCAACAACAACACAACCACAGATCACACACAACACAACCACAGATCACACACAACACAACCACAGATCACACACACAACACAACCACAGATCACACACGTCCATGACCCTAAACACACACACACACGCACACACAACAACCGATCACACACACAACACAATCACAGATCACACACACAACACAACAACAGATCACACACACAACACAATCACAGATCACACACGTCCATGAGCCTGAACACACACACACACAGACAACACAACCACAGATCACACACGTCCATGAGCCTGAACACACACACACTGTGTTTTATGTGTGTGTGTGTTCAGGCTCATGGACATGTGTGATCTGTGGTTGTGTTGTGTGTGTGTGTGTGTGTGTGTGTGTGTGTGTGTGTGACACACACAACACAGCCACAGATCACACACGTCCATGAGCCTGAACACACACACACACACAACACAACCACAGATCACACACGTCCATGAGCCTGAACACACACACACACACACTGTGTTTTATGTGTGTGTGTGTGTGTGTGTGTGTGTTCAGGCTCATGGACATGTGTGATCTGTGGTTGTGTTGTGTGTGTGTGTGTGTGACACACACAACCACAGATCACACACGTCTATGAGCCTGATCACACACACAACACAACAGATCACACACCTGTTACGTCCAGGACTCATTTGTTAACCTACATGTATTACTTCAATGAGCTCATTGTTTCTGCCTTACATTGTTACATTGTTTAAATTAATTTATTTTTAGCTAACTGTTATTTTGTATATGTACATTACTGATGATCACTCTAAATTGTGATGTGGACTCATGCATTTTCTGTAAAGCTGCTTTGAAACGATGTGTATTGTGAAAAGCGCTATACAAATAAATGTGAATTGAAATTACTGTGGAATGTATCAGTTGTATTAGTGTTGTGATTGGTGTGTGTGTGTGTGTGTGCACGTTTCTCTCCTCTGTATATTTCTATCTTGTCTCGAGCTGTTACTGAATAGGATACCAGCGATGGCACTTTCCTCATCCTGGTTGATGGCGCTTGAGCGGAAACAGGATAAAGCTCAGGAAGAGAGACTTAAGTCTGAGGTGTCGAGTGCAGATCACTTTACTGAACACAGGCATACATTATCCAATAATGAAGCAGGAATAATGTACACCACTGTCCTCGTCTGAAAGCCAGACATGAAATCTCATTCACTCCAGATTTTTAACTAACTGTAGTATTTAATGACAGTAATTTGACTGGAGCTTTTGAGGAAAATGTAAAGCACAACCTAATTGTAAAAAAAAAAAAACGTTTAAATGCTGAAGGCTTAAAGGTGCAGTAAGCGATTTCTGAGAATTATTGTTGAACACTGTTGATAATTGTCAGCAGGTTTATTAGGCTGCTGTCACTTTAAGACCTGAAGCACGGATCCAATATTCTGTTACACATGCGTTTTCTTTCTCAACTGTTTATGTTCACTTAAAATGTAACAGACTGTCAACACTCGCCATGACTGGCATTTTGCCATTATTTAGTGTGTATTTGACTGTTTAAGTTCAACAAGCAGTGGAAAAGAACTCAATTTAGCACTGAGAGGCGGCTTTATGTGCCGCACTTTGGCTGTGAGCACAAAATATGTGGGAATGAGACATTATGCACAATACGTGCAATCCCACGCCGAAATCTAGCCCTGTAACAGCAACAATATTCATCCAGAGCAAGAGAAGGAGATGCTGATATCCTGTATCTATTCTGCGAGAAACGAGTATTGGAAGCATTTCAGATATATGTCGAAAAATCGATATATTTGACAACACTACATTGCACTTAGTTTATTATTTCAGATGCATTTTTAAAAGACTACATTTGAAAAATGTCTAATTTATTGCTCTTTCTACAGTCTTTCTCCCTCTTGCTCTCTCTCTCTCCCCTCCCCCATCATGAGTGGACACGCCCCCTACTGCTGATTGTCTGTCTCTCTCTCTCTCTCTCTTCTCCCTCATCATGAGTGGACACGCCCCCTACTGCTGATTGGCTCACTCTCTCTCTCCTCCCCCATCATGAGTGGACACGCCCCCTACTGCTGATTGTCTGTCTCTCTCTCTCTCTCTCTTCTCCCTCATCATGAGTGGACACGCCCCCTACTGCTGATTGGCTCACTCTCTCTCTCCTCCCCCATCATGAGTGGACACGCCCCCTACTGCTGGTTGGCTCACTCTCTCTCTCTCCTCCCCCATCATGAGTGGACACGCCCCCTACTGCTGATTGTCTCTCTCTCTCCTCCCCCATCATGAGTGGACACGCCCCCTATTGCTGATTGTCACTCTCTCTCCTCCCTCAACATTAGTGGACACGCCCCCTACTGCTGATTGGCTCACTCTCTCTCCTCCCTCATCATGAGTGGACACACCCCCTACAGCTGATTGGCTCACTCTCTCTCCTCCCCCATCATGAGTGGACACGCCCCCTACTGCTGATTGGCTCACTCTCTCCTCCCTCATCATGAGTGGACACACCCCCTACAGCTGATTGGCTCACTCTCTCTCCTCCCCATCATGAGTGGACACGCCCCCTACTGCTGATTGGCTCACTCTCTCTCCTCCCTCATCATGAGTGGACATGCCCCCTACTGCTGATTGGCTCACTCTCTCCTCCCCATCATGAGTGGACACGCCCCCTACTGCTGATTGGCTCACTCTCTCTCTCTCCTCCCCCATCATGAGTGGACACGCCCCCTACTGCTGATTGGCTCACTCTCTCTCCTCCGCCATCATGAGTGGACATGCCCCCTACTGCTGATTGGCTCTTTCTCTCCCCTCCCCCATCATGAGTGGACACGCCCCCTATTGCTGATTGTAGGCTTGTTCGACTTCATGCAGCTCTGCGCAGACCGATCGGCGGCTGACTTGAAGCAGTGCATGCCGGTTAGAAATGTTTTCCGACTTGATACAGCGCCGACGCCACGTGACTGTGACGTATGGCATCAAAGTACCGCGAGAGCGATTCGAGAGTAGCCAGAGAACTCAGCCAGCGCAGCTTCTGAAGAGCGGCTGCTCTGGGCTGCACGAGCTCTGATGACGACACAGCTGTTCCACGATTGGCCGGATTCACCGCATGACAACGATCACGTGCGTTTCGTGTTTATTCTCACACCTTTAGTTCCACTAAAGCTCACAAATCAGTTTTTTATAACAGTAAACACTCTTTTCATGTAGTCGTGATGTTAGGCTATATTGTGTTTTGTTTATCAAAATAAAAGTGATTAAAAACGTCGACTGCACTTCATTGATAGTGGCTATTTTGAACTTTATTCTTGTTCAAACAGATGCAGTATGAAGCAGTACATAAAGTATTGAATGAAATGTGTCTGAAACATCTGTGCATTTGGCAAATATTGAATTTATTTCACTTCAGCTGTGGTAAAGTATACAAACACCACGTGAGCTGTCACTACGGGAACCAGAAAGTGTCCGACTTCACGTCTCCATTTGCAGCTCCTCCGCCGATCGGTTACATCCAGCCACAGCCGATGTCGAACACACCTTGTGTCTCTCTCTCTCTCTCTCTCTCTCTCTCTCTCTCTCTCTCTCTCTCTCTCTCTCCTCCCCCATCATGAGTGGACACGCCCCCTACTGCTGATTGGCTCTCTCTCTCCTCCCTCATCATGAGTGGACACGCCCCCTACTGCTGATTGGCTCACTCTCTCTCTCCTCCCCCATCATGAGTGGACACGCCCCCTATTGCTGATTGGCTCTCTCTCTCTCTCTCTCTCTCTCCTCCCTCATCATGAGTGGACACGCCCCCTACTGCTGATTGGCTCACTCTCTCTCTCTCTCCCCTCCCTCATCATGAGTGGACACGCCCCCTATTGCTGATTGTGTCTCTCTCTCTCTCTCTCTCTCTCTCTCTCTCTCTCCTCCCTCATTATGAGGACATGCCCCCTACTGCTGATTGGCTCTTTCTCTCCCCTCCCCCATCATGAGTGGACACGCCTCCTACTGCTGATTGGCTCTCTCTCCTCCCACATCATGAGTTGACACGTCCCCAACTGCTGATTGGCTCTCTCTCTCCCTGAAAGCACGCGTGACTGTAGATCAGTGCATGCACACGTGTGTTTCGGTACCTGACGATGTTGGGGTGGTCGAACTGCTCCAGTCTCTTGAGCAGCGCCACCTCTCGGACCGTGGACAGTGGAAGGCCGTCCTGATTTGTCTGCACCCTCACGCTCTTCAGAGCCACGAACTGCCCGCTGTCTCTGTCGCGAGCCTTGTAAACCGTACCGTAAGCGCCTCCGCCGATCTCTGCCACCGGCTCGTACTGAACCACACTCTCCTGCTCCATCGCCTGCAGAAAACACATGTCATTATGACACGCCTCTCTGGAGAACTCCACTGTGATTGGCTCTCTGCTGTCAAACATATGCGTCTATAAAGAAACTGTGAAACTGAGTTTAATAAAGGCTGTGAAACAAAGTTTGTGTTTACATAATATATGTGTGTGTGTGCTACCGTATTAGGTTTGGTTTATGGGCATAATTTATAGTAAAAAAAAAAAGTAAAAAAAAAGAAGTATACAAGGAAATTTAAATATTTAGATGCCTTTATATTTTAGGAATTAATCAGTCGTTACAAAAAAGTCCTGATATAATCGACCACTGATTATTATTCCAGTGTAAAGTCATGCTGTTAGGGCTGCTGGGGAAAGTACTATGGTAAAGTGCAGTAAATGTTTGTGTGTGTCCTGCAACAGTCACACACTCACAGGATGAGCCTGATGAGCAGATGTCCGTCACTCTCATCAGTCATTACGAGTTTAACTAACAGTCAGTAACAACACGTCATCAGATCCCATCCGCCGAACGCAACATCAAACGAAGCGCTTTTAAGAGTAAAGTAACAAACACACGCTCACCACGTTCTCCTCGTGTGTAGAGCTGGTTAAACTAACGTTAGTTCAGAAGAGTAGAAGCTCATCTCATCTCATCTGATCCGCGGAGTTTCTTCCGTCTGCGGCGCGGGAGATGTGTGTGTTGTTCAGAGATGAGCTCAGCTGATGTTTCATGAGTTTATTTCATGAAAGTGTGTGTGAAACTCTTGCTGGCCTGTTCTGTCTGTGTCAATGCACTTCCTGTCAGGGCGGAGCGAGTCGCTACACGATCAGAACCTTCACTTTAACCAATACCGCACACTTTAACTATCAAAATCACTCCTTTAGCATTAAAATTACACAATAATAAAAGACTTTAACATGAAAAGTACTGCAGTTTATAGACATTTTGAATGTAAAACTTTTTGGCATAGCCACATTAAGTTTTTATCTCTCTACATATTTACACTATTTACATCATACTTTAAATATTTACATATTTATTTGTTTTATTTGACAAAATTCATAAAAGTTGTGGTCATTTGTGAAAATGATATTGGTGGACAAAACAGCCTAAGTATCATAACATTTGTTGATCACAGATTTTTTTTTTGTTGTTGTTGTTGTTGTTGTTGCAAAAATCCAAAATCCTATGGAAAAGTCCTATTGAGTTTTTGTTGAGGGAACCAATTTACATCATCCCTGCACCACTATATTATTTTTCTTTTCTTTTTTATGGAATATTGCAAACAGAGCCCTCGGGCCTCGTGCCAAAGTAAAGTGACAGCTGACTTGATGATGTAAAGCCAATAGTTAAAGTTCATGTTTTGTCCTTGGAAATCCTATAATAGTTAAAAGACACAGCTGAAAGTGAGACTAATATTCAATATTATTGATCTCCTGCATTGACTATCATTAATTCGTCTTTGTCTCTAGGATACGTACCAAAAACCTTTAAGCTGGCTATGATAAAACCGCTTGTTAAAAAAACGCAACTTGATCATACAAAATTAGTCAATTACAGGCCGATCTCGAATCTGCCTTTTCTATCAAAGATATTAGAAAAAGCAGTATCCTCACAACTGTGCTCCTTTCTAGAAAGAAATGGCATCTGCGAGGATTTTCAGTCAGGATTCAGACCGTACCATAGTACCGAGACCGCTCTCATCAGAGTCACAAACGATTTGCTCTTATCATCCGATCGTGGTTGTATCTCTCTATTAGTGTTACTTGATCTTAGTGCTGCATTTGATACTATTGACCACAACATTCTTTTAAATAGACTCGAAAATTATGTTGGCATTAGTGGAGTTGCACTAGCATGGTTTAAATCATACTTATCTGACCGTTATCAGTTTGTAGCAGTAAATGAAGATATGTCTTATCGATCACAAGTTCAGTATGGCGTACCACAAGGCTCAGTACTAGGACCGTTGCTGTTCACTCTGTACATGCTACCATTAGGAGATATCATTAGGGAACATGGAATTAGTTTTCACTGTTATGCCGATGATACTCAGCTGTATATTTCTTCACGCCCCGACGAAACTTACCAATTCACAAAATTAACGCAATGCATAGCCGATATAAAAAATTGGATGACTAGTAATTTCCTACTACTAAATTCTGAAAAAACAGAGATTCTAATTATTGGACAAAAAACTTCCACACGTAATAACCTAGAATACTGTCTAACACTTGATGGCTGCTCTGTTAAGTCTTCGTCGTCGGATAGGAACCTGGGTGTGCTCTTTGATACCAATCTCTCATTTGGAAGTCACGTGTCTGTAAAACCGCATCTTAAAAACATATCTAAATTACGCCATATGCTCTCATTAACAAATGCAGAACAATTAGTTCATGCGTTCATGACATTAAGGCTAGATTATTGTAATGCTCTACTGGGTGGTTGCCCTGCACGCTTAATGAACAAACTACAGCTAGTTCAAAACGCAGCAGCTCGAGTTCTTACCAGAACCAGGAAATATGACCATATTAGCCCGGTTCTGTCAACACTGCATTGGCTGCCTATTAAACATCGTATAAATTTTAAAATATTGTTGATTACTTACAAATCACTAAATGGCTTAGCTCCGCAGTACTTGAGTGAGCTTTTAAAACATTATAGTCCTTCATGTCTATTGCGATCTCAAAATTCCGGCTAGTTGATAATACCTAGAATATCAAAATCGACTGCTGGCGGTAGATCCTTTTCCTATTTAGCACCAAAACTTTGGAACAGTCTTCCTACCATTGTCCGGGAAGCAGACACACTCTGTCAGTTCAAAGCTAGACTAAAAACACATCTCTTTGACCTAGCATACACATAATACATTATAGACTTCGATAATTCAATGTTAGGCTGCATAGATTAGGTCAGCCGGAACTGGGAACACTTCCCTTAAATCCAGATGTACTCGTTACATAATAAGAAGAATGGCATCTACGGTAATATTAGTGTCTTTGTTTATCCCGAGGTTTTCCCGCAGCCTGCTGGATCCAGGCCGTATCCAGATCTGACGAAGGAGATTCGCCTGGACCCGATGACAATGCAGTGCTGAAGTGTCAACTATCCTCTCCCTATGGAGGATCCCTTTCCCACTGTACAGATAAAGCGTTGTTGAAAATCCGGTTCGCGTACCTCGAAGGGATAAAATAAAATTCTGTATCAAATTTATAGGCAAGAGAAGTAGTTTGTTTAGGCATGGTTTGTTGGGAAATTACAAACCTGCGCACACATATTTAAACGAATTTAACTATAGAATCAATTTTTAATGCGCATGTGAACGCCATCAGGTCACAGGTTCGCGTTTAAAGTCTGTTTAGAGAGAACGCCGTCGTCTTAGTGGCCCCTAATGTAATAACAAATGATGATTTTGCGGGAAGTGAATCAATCAAAACCAACTTTACCTGGAAATAACATTATTCAAAAATCGCTATAAAGCCAAAACAATCTCTGTTACCGTAAATTGTATGTTTATCTCTGTAAAGCTGCTTTGAAACAATCTCCATTGTTAAAAGCGCTATATAAATGAAGATGACTTGACTTGACACCATTATATGAGAACTGAACTGAGTTGGACGATGATGACATCACTGTTTTCTCCAGAGCGACTGTATCAGATAAATTAACTACAATACATTTTTTAAAACAAAAATTAACCATCACTGAACTTACTTAAGCTGGACTATGACGCTATTTTCTTCTAGATCTGCTGTACAACAGAAACAAACTCTGTTGCATTATTTCCCTGTTATCTAAAGCTGCTTTGAAACAATCTGTATTGTAAAAGAGCTAGGCCTATATAAATAAAGGTGACTTGACTATCATGATGTTATATTATTCTGCTTGTTAAAAATGTGTTATGCAGTAACTTATATTGCTCTGAGCGTGTGTGACAGTGATTCATGCGTGTTTTTTTAAGTTTAAGTTCGTAGAGAGGTTTATTCAGTCCATTTTAAATTCTGTTTATTTCATTCTAAATGTTGTTTATACTTCTATGTGCTGTTTTTAATATGCTTTAAGACAAACCATGTGTAAATTCATAAGTCGACAGCATTGGCTCAGTTCTGGCAGCAGCAAAGGTACATGGGCTACACACAGCAAGCAACAACTCACACTAAAACCGGCTTGATGTGTGTGGGCCAGATGTATATGACATTTCACTGCTGCCAGAACTGAGCCATATGTGCCATAACTGGCCCAGATGAGGCCCGGATGTGTATAACATCTGGGAGGGGAGGTTTAAGTGTTTCGTCAATTTTTTTATTAACTAATTAGCTTTGAAGCTCTCTGTGCCTGAGTCCTCACAATCCTTCTCCACGATTTCCAACTCCACCAGCACTCCCTCAGGGATGAACATTGATACCGGCTCACATGGTCAGACTCGGCAGGCTTGAGCTCTGGTTTGTTGGTCACTTCACGCACATAGAAAGTGCAGGTTCAGGATCCGGGATGAACAATGGCTCAGGCATCGAGCTCCTGGTTGGACATTGGGGCCAGCGCACACAACTGGCCATACCTTATCCTTACACTTTCAACATTGTGATTTAATTTATTTAATGAACATATGACTCAGAGTATTTATAATATGTAACTAGATAATATTTGGCATATGTACATTTATTGTAATGTTTCAGGTGGCTGTACAAAGCGCACAGAGATCAGCAAAAAGAGTTTTTAATCTAATAAATCCAACAGGCAAGGAAAACTCAGGAAACAGAGTAATACAACCACATAATAAAACAATGACGAGACAGAACAAAGAACTGAACAGAACTGGAAGTATATATATAAATATATATGACTAAACGAGGAAACTAAAGAGATAATTAAGGAACACAAGGTGAACAGAATGATTTATCAAGGGAACAAACTGGACACTAGTGCTGTGTTCGAAATCGCCCCCTATACCCGTCCGTCGCCATCTTGGCAGCACGTCACTCCCGGAAGAAAATGGGCATAAAGGCGAATTAGCTGAGTTGACGTGATGCTTACAGACAGCAGACAAACAGCTAGTAGTGACATCAGCGGCAATCCACCTGTCACTCAAGTGGCCATGCCCTTAATTATGCAGAAATTTAAGGCTTTATATAATTGAAACAGATGAGTTGAAAAAAAATCACCCCCCTCACAGTCGTCATGAAGGGCAAAATTAGCTATATAGACCAAAAACACCTTTTGCACCAGGCTGTAAACATATTTTTTTTCCTGCTATAAAGTTGGGCATTTTAACATGAGGGTCTATGGGATTGACTCTCTTTTGGAGCCTGTCTCTAGTGGCCCGTCGATAAATTGCAGTTTAGGTCACTTCTGTGTTGGATTCAAGAGAGAGACCGGAAGGTTGCCGCTTGGTGGAGACCCAGGCGGAGCCGAGGAGACATGGAGCCAAGAGGGGCAAGGGACGAGGGATCCTGATGGAGCCGGTGGGATGATGGGCCACGGTGGAGACGGTGGGACGAGGGATCCTGATGGAGCCGGTGGGAAGATGGGCCACGGTGGAGACGGTGGGACGAGGGAGCCTGATGGAGCTGGTGGGATGATGGGCAACGGTGGAGATGGTAGGACGAGGGATCCTGGTGGAGCCGGTGGGATGATGGGCCATGGTGGAGACGGTAGGACGAGGGATCCTGATGGAGCCGGTGGGATGATGGGCCACGGTGGAGACGGTAGGACGAGGGATCCTGATGGAGCCGGTGGGATGATGGGCCACGGTGTAGACGGTGGGACGAGGGATCCTGATGGAGCCGGTGGGATGATGGGCCACGGTGGAGACGGTAGGACGAGGGATCCTGATGGAGCCGGTGGGATGATGGGCCACGGTGGAGACGGTAGGACGAGGGATCCTGATGGAGCCGGTGGGAAGATGGGCCACGGTGGAGACGGTGGGACGAGGGAGCCTGATGGAGCCGGTGGGATGATGGTCCACGGTGGAGACGGTGGGACGAGGGAGCCTGATGGAGCTGGTGGGATGATGGGCCGCGGTGGAGACGGTAGGATGAGGGAACCTGATGGAGCCGGTGGAATGATGGTCCACGGTGGAGACGGTAGGGCGAGGGAGTCTGATGGAGCCGGTGGGATGATGGTCCACGGTGGAGACGGTAGGACGAGGGAGCCTGATGGAGCCGGTGGGATGATGGTCCACGGTGGAGACGGTAGGGCGAGGGAGTCTGATGGAGCCGGTGGGATGATGGTCCACGGTGGAGACGGTAGGACGAGGGAGCCTGATGGAGCCGGTAGGACGAGGGAGCCTGATGGAGCGGTGGGATGATGGTCCACGGTGGAGATGTTAGGATGAGGAAGCCTGATGGAGCTGGTGAGATGATAGGCCACGGAGGAGACAGTGGGAAGAGGGAACCTGATGGAGCTGGTAGGATGATGGTCCATGGTGGAGACGAATAAAACCAAAATAAAAACCAGTCCAGTGCATAGACTGTAAAAAAAGATGGATGGCGCCCCTTCACTCTCTTCTAGTGATGCGCGGGTCGGCTTTTTTTCCAACCCGCGGGTCCCGCTTTTATGAAATTATTTGGCCTGCCCCAGCCCGCACCGCACCACTGTATCTATTTTTACAACCTGCCCCGCCCCGCACCTGCGACCGTTAAATAGACATACTACAAGGCATTGTAATGTAAATGAAAACAGCCTTTATTTCAGCCTGAAAGTGCTTGGAAACATCGCCCTGTAAACTGGCAACAAGAGACGATTATGAATATGAATAAAGTGACAATTTCTTTACCCGCCACAACCCGGGGTCCGCGGGTTACGAGTCGGCCTGCGCATCACTACTCTCTTCCATTGGTGAATAGTGAAGCTGCCAAAGTCCTAAAATGGCGCTGACATCTTGCGCAGATTTAGGACCTGATTCTGCGCAGTAGTGAGCGGGAAGTAAAGCCGTGATATCACTCCCACAGAAACGGTAAGTAAAAAGTTTACTGTGTGAAATAAACAGCTTCCATTCAAGTCCTCAAGCTCCACGAGTACTCCCTCTGGGACTGGTCCATAGATTGTAACAAAAGATGGACGATGCACCTTCACTCTCTTCCATTGTAGTAAGTGAAGCCGCCAGTGTCCCAATATGACGCTGACATCTTGAGTCTCGAGTCTGCACACTAGTGACCGCAAAGTGGAGCCGCGATATCAAGGTCCTGCCCAAACTCCTGCAGAATCGTTTATAACTCATTATGTAGGTGTGAAATAAACAGTTATGGAATGTAGAAATAAAAGTTTAAGCTTCAATCTCCTCCCGTAGATCCCGAATCATGACGTCATATGCCCGTTTTTATAGCATCAAATAACTATAAAACCAAACTTATTTAAAGAACGGACTCTTGAAGTAACAGCGTGATTAAAAAAGGACTAAAATTACAGACACAATCTTTGTAAAAAATATTAATAATAGCTGGACAGCGGGGAGGTCCATGGTGACGGATGCTGGGAAAGAAAAGAAAGAAAAAACGCTGCAAATATATATTCTGTATTGATCAGGACGTATTTCTGTATACGTCCTGATTCTGATTCTGAATTCAGATTCTGTATTTAAATCAGGCTTTTATGGAAGCCTTTTATGGAATTCAATTTTTAAGACATTACAGTTGCCAGATACATTTTGATTTCTATTTCATCTGATTTCGATTATTTCAATCTAAGTCAAAGAGATATTTTAATATCTTAACTTAATCTTAAATTGATAATTATTTATCTAGTTTTCAAAGAACAGCACATCAAATACTGTGCTCTTCAAAACACAGCTTGGATTTTCAGTATATTAATAGCCAAAAATTATGGACAAGAAAATAATTCTATAATATTACAGGAATATAAATACCTTGCTGCATTGCAAGAATTCTGGTAGTAAGATACACACACACACACACACACACACTCTCTCTCTCACACACACACAAACCCAGTTCTTAATCTAAAATCTGACGAATCATAAAACATTTTTTTTTATTTGTTTTTTTTCCATCTCATCACATTGTTTAGAGCATAAGAAACAAATGATAAAAAAAAACATTTTAGAAAAATGATATTTGATTCAAATGTCCTCCGTAGTGGACACCAGGACTCAGTTGTTTAAATTAAATGACATAAAATTACAGGTCCTTCTAAAAAAATTAGCATATTGTGATAAAGTTAATTATTTTCCATAATGTAATGATAAAAATTAAACTTTCATATGTTTTAGATTCATTGCACACCAACTGAAATATTTCAGGTCTTTTATTGTTTTAATACTGATGATTTTGGCATACAGCTCATGAAAACCCTAAATTCCTGTCTAAAAATATTAGCATATTTCATCCGACCAATAAAAGAAGTGTTTTTAATACAAAAAAAAGTCAACCTTCAAATAATTATGTTCAGTTATGCACTCAATAGTCAATACTTGGTCGGGAATCCTTTTGCAGAAATGACTGCTTCAATGCGGCGTGGCATGGAGGCAATCAGCCTGTGGCACTGCTGAGGTGTTATGGAGGCCCAGGATGCTTCGATAGCGGCCTTAAGCTCATCCAGAGTGTTGGGTCTTGCGTCTCTCAACTTTCTCTTCACAATATCCCACAGATTCTCTATGGGGTTCAGGTCAGGAGAGTTGGCAGGCCAATTGAGCACAGTAATACCATGGTCAGTAAACCATTTACCAGTGGTTTTGGCACTGTGAGCAGGTGCCAGGTCGTGCTGAAAAATGAAATCTTCATCTCCATAAAGCTTTTCAGCAGATGGAAGCATGAAGAGCTCCAAAATCTCCTGATAGCTAGCTGCATTGACCCTGCCCTTGATAAAACACAGTTCACCAACACCAGCAGCTGACATGGCACCCCAGACCATCACTGACTGTGGGTACTTGAGACTGGACTTCAGGCATTTTGGCATTTCCTTCTCCCCAGTCTTCCTCCAGACTCTGGCACCTTGATTTCCGAATGACATGCAAAACTGAGCAACAGTCCAGTGCTGCTTCTCTGTAGCCCAGGTCAGGCGCTTCTGCCGCTGTTTCTGGTTCAAAAGTGGCTTGACCTGGGGAATGCGGCACCTGTAGCTCATTTCCTGCACACGCCTGAGCACAGTGGCTCTGGATGTTTCTACTCCAGACTCAGTCCACTGCTTCCGCAGGTCCCCCAAGGTCTGGAATCGGTCCTTCTCCACAATCTTCCTCACCTCTTCTCGTTGTGCAGCGTTTTTTGCCATACTTTTTCCTTCCCACAGACTTCCCACTGAGGTGCCTTGATACAGCACTCTGGGAACAGCCTATTTGTTCAGAAATTTCTTTCTGTCTTACCCTTTTGCTTGAGGGTGTCAATGATGGCCTTCTGGACAGCAGTCTTACCCATGATTGCGGTTTTGAGTAATGAAACAGGCTGGGAGTTTTTAAAAGCCTCAGGAATCTTTTGCAGGTGTTTAGAGTTAATTAGTTGATTCAGATGATTAGGTTAATAGCTCGTTTAGAGACCCTTTTCATGATATGCTAATTCTTTGAGACAGGAATTTTGGGTTTTCATGAGCTGTATGCCAAAATCATCAGTATTAAAACAATAAAAGACCTGAAATATTTCAGTTGGTGTGCAATGAATCTAAAATATATGAATGTTTAATTTTTATCATTACATTATGGAAAATAATGAACTTAATCACAATATGCTAATTTTTTTAGAAGGACCTGTATATGTATAGGCAAAAACAATGGGATTTTTTTTTCAATCACCAATACATTTTGGGGTTTCAGGATTTTTTTAAAACAAAATTTTTATAAAGATGATTCTCAACTATGTTATGAAAGATATAACAGCATTAATTGATACACCATTTTACTTAATGCAATATGTGGGTAAAATGGGCATAAATTAATATTCCCATTCAATGCAATTTATCTATACACTTTATCTAATTTACACATTAATGTGTTCTTGGAGCAACATTTAATGAAAAAAGAAGTGTAATAATTGGAGAAACAATTAGCAACATATTTAATAATAATATCTAATATTTCATAGGAATATTGATGTATAATTTATTTACATATTTACTTGTTGTGTCTCCCAAAATGCCTGATAAACATGATCTAAGTCCTGATGTCCTCTACAGTGGACATGTATGAAATCAATGCCCTTTTCTGTTGTAAAGTCATTTTTTGATTTGAAAACCCCATAACGTTTTCCTGAGATGTTGGTTGATGAAATACACTTTGAAAAGTAGTTCGATTTTAATTATAATTACAATATATTGTCGTATTTCCATAAGAGTGCTACATTTGATCACTAAATTAATGTCAGACAGTTTTAAAGACCAAGGAGAAGTTGTATTTATGGTGAAACCTCCAAACATTTGGTATCTCTGTAGAGCCCTGAATGCGCTCTTTACAGGACATCCAAAATAAAACTGTGACATGCATGGTGTCAGAGAAATTCACTAAAATATAATGTCCACTACAGAGGACAAAAGCAGAGCCGGACAGTAACGGAGTACATTTACTTGAGTACAGTACTTAAGTACAATTTTGAGGGATCTGTACTTTACTCAAGTATCATTTTTGGGGAGTACTCATGACTTTACTCAAGTACATTTGAGAGGCAAATATTGTACTCTTTACTCCAATACATTTCTATCCATAACCGTGAGTACACGAGTAAAATAAAAAAATAAAAATCTCGGAAACCCTCAATTTGTTGTTTCCATCTCAAACGTGATTGGATTGTGCAGGCGCCACTGATTGGGACAGCCTATCAGCAATCACTTTCAGCTTTCCGCCAAAGTCAACTCCATGGTCAGATTTTATATTACACATTAATGTAAGCCAAGCATTTGGTTTGATGTTCTTGAGTATGTGGTGTGTTTAACACAGTCAGGTTCAAATGTGGCAGTGGCGTAGCCACGAGGGATTTCTGATTTCTTAAAAAAAAAACTTTAGGAGGCAAAATATATTTTTACTGATTATGTGAATTACACTGCGCAAACCAAAGTAGGCTACTACCCAGCGAATGAAGAAGGGTTGGCGCTCAGTCTCCACAGTACATAAAATATTCATTTTGTTTTATTTTATTTTTCTGGTTTGCATTTATGAGGAAAAAACAATGTTATGGACGTGTTCTCCGTTACGGACGTGAGCGCTCTGAAAGCGGCATAAAAAATGCTTTAAAACTTTCACAGAGACATCAAACAGAAAACACAAAACCTTTCTTTAACCTGAATTTCGTTTTGCATTAATTGTATCTTAATTTTAATCAATGTTTCATCAACCAATTGCCTGGGTTTAATAAATAAGAAGTAAATAGCAGACGATAGATAAGAAACGGAGGCGCCGGCGCGTGAACTGGATCTCGTCTCATAAATGAACTGAAACTCAGTGTATAAGGTAGCCTACTTGCCTCTCACAGACATGTCTACTTTTAAACAGAAAAAATCAAAACGAAAGAAAACAGACTACAGACTGCTCTCTGCTTATGTAATCCGTATGAAATGTGCATTTCTCTCTGGCGCGTTCACTACTGAAGATCGCGAGTCAGCATCGTCAACTTCATCTAGCCGACACTGACAAAGAAAACACTTGTTTATTAACAAGTGTTTATTAATAAACAATTAAAATATTTCCTTGCTATATTTTACATATTCATAATCATTCCTTTTGCCGGTTCTTTGTGACAGCTTTTAGGTGCTTTATTGGCAGCGCCACCCTTACATGTGGTGTGTGTGTGTGTGTGTGTGTTGTCCCCGCATTTAAAGATGGGACCCCCCAAAAATGTAATTAAATTAAATAAAGCAACATGGTAAAAAGATGAAAATGACTTGATTTTACTTTCAATTCCTTTTACATTCTCCAAGGTATTAACATTTTTCATAACTCCATGTAGGACGTTTCTGTGCATAAATGTAAGCACTGTGGCAGTAGATTAGTAATGCAATATTTAGAAAATCTACTCTTGTACTCTTGATACTCAAGTAGTTTTAAAAACAAGTACTTTAGTACTTTTACTTAAGTAGACATCTGAATGTAGTACTTTTACTTGTACTTGAGTAAAATTTAGCAAGGGGTATCTGTACTTTTACTCAAGTAACAAAGCTCTGTACTCTGTCCGCCTCTGGACAAAAGTCTATTCCTGGGTCCCAGGAGGATATCAGTGGACATCAATGATTATCAAAGACTTTTATTATGAAAAGAGACTCTTGTATGATATCCGGGACCACGCTTTCACTCAGTTGCATCATTTCCGCTTTCTCTGTTCACCGGGTGAGGGTCCGCATGTGAGTCTCAACTGACACTTCATTTTCATTCAGAACTTATACACACACTCACAGCACACATAAACTCACTGCTCTGTGTTTATGGATCTCATATTTAGAGAAATGCGATCATAACAGCAGCGAACTGTGATTGTAGAGGCGAGCGCGCGCTCGTGCGCGTGTGTGATGATGACAGATTGTGATGCAGCTCAGCTGTATTTATTTACACTTCAAAATAACTTCATCATAATGTCCATAAAGTGCTTTGTATCATTTAATAACAAACACTTAAAAAAAAAGAAGAGAGAATATGTGCATGTTTGAGACGGTTTGAGCATTTCGTCCTTATAAAGTGTCTGTTCCTCTGTGCAGTCATAATGTCACAACAATGTTGTTGGTTTAGTGATTCAAATGTATATGAACCTATCCGTTTAGATTATTGTTACATTATTATAAAACACAATATAACAATAACAGGTCTAACAAGTCAGAAAAGTGAAACTGAAATCCAAATCAATAGATGCAAATCTTGTTGCAGTCTGTAAATGTATATATAAGCGAGTACATCATGAATCCATTTTCCAAACCCTGTTTTTGTCTTATCCTTAATCACTACCGTACACCTATAATACGTGTTTATATTGGGACTATTTTAGACCAATCGGGTCGTACCACTGCGGAGTAGGCCAGTACCTGAATGACTCGTCATACACATAAACATAGAGAAGTAGATCCGGCGACATTAATTGTTTTGTTGGAATAAAGTTGTTTCATCTGAAACTCACTTCTAGAGAGCACAAAGTCCCCCTGTAGTCAATAATTGTATCCCTTAAAACTCATCTTTGATCACCAAAATTACATATTTAAACGTTTTTGTCTTCCTCATGCCTTAAAATATCTTGAATATAAATCGACACCCTTGCCTCATTTATTATGTGCGGTTCTATGAATATGCAAATGAGCCCCGCCTCCACTCACTCACTCAGCTCAGAGATCCACTGGTTGACGATCACACGTTGATCTGATTGGTTACAAGGTAGTTTGTGACGTCAGAAACACCAGCGATTTCAAACCGTGTTTTTGAGACTGTCTTTGGTTCACTGCAGTTTTAAGGGGAAAATACTCTTTGTCTTAAAGCATATTAAAAACACCACATAGACGCATAAAAAAACATTAAAAACTTGATTTGACTTTAAAATGAGTTTCGTCAAGCATGTGTGTGACTGATGGAGTGTGTTTGTTGTGTTTATGCTTTCCTGTAGCTCAAACAGTAGCGATTCGATTCCCAGGGAAAGCAAGAACTGATAAGAATATAAATGTGTACCTTGAAATGCAATGTAAGTCGCTTTGGATAAAAGCGTCTGCCAAATGCATAAATGTAAATGTAAATGTGTTGTCTAGTCAGAATGGTCGAAGCCGTGCCAGAATCCATTCACTTCCCGACGGAGGAGGAGCGAATCCTGGAGCTCTGGGAGCAGAAGAACTGTTTCCAGGAGTGTCTGAAGCAGTCCAAGAACCGGCCCAGGTGAGTCCTGGATCACCCACGTCATGGATTCATCCATTGCGTAGTGAATAGGGGAGTGTGGGGTAGGACTCTCACTTTTGAGAAAAATCTAATTCGAACGGATATCGAATATCAAGCAATGTATTAGAATATTTTCGAATATCTACGAGCCCCCCACCAAAAAACAAACAAACAACACGTAACGGAGATAACAAATTTATTAACAGTCTGACAGTCATAAACAGGACTCAGGCCTGTCTGAACTTTTTTTTTTTTGACTTAATGTTTTAAACAGCAAGTTATCAACTTAATCTATATGAAGTGCCACTATGCATACCCAATCACAAAATTAGGCTACATATGAGAAAAAACTGAAGCGGAACAGCACGGCACAAACAATAACGTGACAACTTAAACAGCAGCAGGAGTAAGGGCTATATAGCATAGCCTAATTCATTTCTTAATATTGTTTGCTACTAAACACCAATTTATCAACTTGATCTGGATCAAGTGCGGCTCTCTTTTTATTGACGATGTTCCCCGCGGTGGAGAACACGCGCTCGGAGCGCGCACACGTGCCTGGCACACACAGGTATTTGCGCGTCTTTACATGGACCCCTATAATCGGATTGACGGCTCGGACTAAAAAACCTTCATGTAAACACTTTAATCGATCCGATGGTTTACTCCTTTTGTAATCCGATCGAGAGAACATGTAAACAATTGATCGGATTGAAAACTGAAACTAAAAGGACTGCGCATGTGCAATGACGTATTACGCAC
Source organism: Rhinichthys klamathensis goyatoka (assembly GCF_029890125.1). Taxonomy (NCBI): domain Eukaryota; kingdom Metazoa; phylum Chordata; class Actinopteri; order Cypriniformes; family Leuciscidae; genus Rhinichthys; species Rhinichthys klamathensis. Next base: position 2,449,045 of record NW_026606634.1, read on the forward strand.
GGAGCGAGCTGTTCTTCCTGTTGAATAAAGTGTCATATAAATGAGTGTTCCGTTATTAAAAAAATCTCATTTCACTCAGCGTCTGTGAAGTGGAGCAGAACAACGTCCCACCAGTACTTGTTTCAGATTCTCATCCACAGACGACTGGTTTTGGGCGCGGGGTTTTACTCCGTGATCAATATAAGCAGCAGCACGGCAAATCAAGCTCATCGTCTCCAAATCATCATGACCAGAGACGGATAAATATTAAGTCTGCTGTTTAAAACAAATAAAGAACCAATAAGGGGAATAGTTATGCGCGAACAGCGGCATGTCAAAAAATCAATTCCGATTTGAATCTTGTGACATATAACGCGCACATTACTTTATGTATCGTTCATGTAAACACCGTGTTCGGATTCATCAATCGGATTGTCCATTTCCAGACACTACTTTTAAGATGAGTTGGGGTAGAAATTGTCCGCTCAGGCTGGCCGTTCTGTGCGTTATCTTCCATTTTCAAAACAGGGTGGCTATCGGCTATTATTCGCTTGATTTGGTCATGAGCTTAAGCTACAATAAGTTTAGAGTGCCCGCTACTGGATGAGATGGCAAACAATAAAATAAAAAAACAATTGGTCTAATCATAGACTGTAAAAAATGCGCTAAACATGGCACTTTAAAAACCGGTTAGTTTATTTATAGTTCGATTACGGATATTTCACGTCATGTTCGAATGCATATTCGAATATCGAATAAAAAGTGACAGCCCTAGTGTGGGGTAAGCTGTGCCACTTGAAGTTGTCCTTTAGACAGGAAGAAGTAAAGCAGCACTGCTAGGTATTCGGTTGGGTATCGTTTAAAGTGTAACACCGTGTCATAACCAGACGCGATGCGATAAGATTCCAGCGACAAGTAATTTGTCTGTCCACACTAGACGCGACGCGACTGCGAGATGCGTCAAAATCAATCAAAACCCACAGCCAATCAGAGCAGCGTGTGGGCGGAGTCTCGTGGCGAGTGGGCGGCACCAGAGCGTAATCCTGACGGCACTCGCAAGAAAGTCGGCTACATAATCACATTCACAAATATTACACCATTTAAACATCGTTAAAACACACAGGCTACTGAGTTACTAAAACTATCTTTGTCAAATAATACAGTTCGAACGTTCTTGTTTCCATTTGTTTAATTTCAGGATCTGAGGGGAATTATCCATTGTTGCTTTTACAGCTGCAAAGCTGGAGCACTAAATGATATTCAGAGTCACATTACACGCTTTTAACATTAAAGAGCATATTGCAGGTAAAAAAAAAAAATCGAAATTAATATATAACCTTGTATGAAAATACCATATGAAAATGTAATGCAGGATTTAAAATGTTTTAAAACGACATAAGGGCACAAATTTAGTAGATAAAGTGAGCGTTTCTTTGACTGCTCGTAAAAACCGTTTTTTTTTCAACATCGCGTCATTTTACGTCACCAGAGGGAGGGAGCCTCAGCAGCGCAGATAGGTTTGTATTCAGTACGAGCGGGTAAATTTGCTTTTTTATACTCAGAATGACAATTTGGAATGTAAAGAACAACATATTATACAGTTATTTGTTTTATTAGGAAAATACCAAATACATAAAAAGAATTGGGCTTTTTTTCACGTTTTATAAATGACTTCACATTCTATGTACATCTTTTGGAACAAACAAACTAAAAACAAAAAAGCAATGAAAACATGTAATGCTTTGAAAGCACAGGATTTTATGTAAAACTTTTTTTTTGTATTTTTTATTTCCTGGCAGCTAATGTTAATGTGATATTGTGAATATGTAAAACCTCTTGTTTTTGTGGCATCGAATTTTAAAAAAAAAGTCAGTAAGAGCGGTCGTGAATCAGTGTTTTCGGTAGTTTTTATATTTTAATTTATCATCGTCATCATGGTAAATTATTGTGTTTGTGGAGGTTGCAAAAACTCCGGCCTGTCAGGACATCGAGTCCACAGGTTTCCTAACAAGAAAAGGGACGGTGCTGTATATCTATCGTGCCTGTGTGCGGTGTGTGCAGCTGTAGAGACAGGATTTCTCTTCCGCATCGGCTTCGAAAAATGCGATCGTGTGTACACCAGATCTGAGGAACAAAAACGTGTAGGCCTATATCAGGACTAAAAATATCTATCTGTCTCTCGATGAGCTAAGTTATATCACGTAACGTTAGTCTGGACGGATAGGCTATTAATGAGCATGACATACGCGCCTGATCAAAGCTTATATAGTTTATTCTGTTATTGGTAAAATCCAATACTCCTAGATGACCAATAATAGCTTTGCTATTAACTGATACGATGGTAGGCTAATAATCGATATTCACCTCATATTTTACCAAACAGAATGAACGATGCACTATTTACTCTATTACACTATTAATTAAAACTCCCAGTGAACAACATTAAATATAAAAACACATATGCCTTACCTTTTTGTTGCAGTGCAGTTTTTATTGCAGTGGTAGCCTATAATGTTTTGCCGACAGCACTACAGTCCTCATTTTTTTATTGCTGCTTCCATTCTCCTGATTGCTATTATTTCATTTCTTCTTAAAAAAACATCCAGGGAAGATTGAATAGACCTGTTCTTTTAATGTTTACTCAGTATCTGACAGCTAGGCTAATCAAAAATACACGCGATTAAGTGATGCAATAAACTGCGGCTGCGCACACTCACTCCACACAAGTTTTTTTATAATAATACTTTTGCAATAATGTGTGTCTCCTCTGACCGTTGTTCTGTCTAACATTAATCCTGGCCTGTCCCTGCTCTCTCGGCAGCATAGCAGGCTCATAATTGTAAGGCTGTCGTCCATGGTCTGTCATACGAGTAAGTCCGAAATGTCATTGCGATCCATTGTTTTCCTGTTGTTTGAATGGTTTGAATCGACCGCTCTCCCGCCCGTTACGTCACGCCCGTCACGCCCATTTTCAGATGCGGAAGTAAAATTATCTCACAAAAACGACTCCAGAAGCCAATGTAACGTATTTATAAGTATATTTTAAAGAAAATCTAATTACTACATTGTTTTTCTACACATTGACTCGTTGGGTCCTCTAACCTGCAATATGCCCTTTAAATAAAGCACATAAACAGCACCTGAGATTATCATTGGCACACTTTGTGTTTGTTGTTCCAGCGCGACGTCGCAGAAAAATGAAACCGTTTCTAAAATAGAGTCGCCGCGTGTCGCCGTCGCGGCTGGTTAGCACAAACACTCTGATTAACATGGAAAAGATGCATTTTATCGCGCGGCGCGTGTAGTTAGGACACGGTGTAAAGGTTCCTTATTTCGATTCTGCATATCGATTCTTATTGATTCCGAATTTCGATTCAAATAAGGTAAAAAACCCCCCAAAAACTTAGATATCATTCACATTTAGTCTTATTACAAAACATTTAATTGTAGCTGAATATCACGAACAATAATCAGCATGCTAAAGAACACCTACACAAGGAGCGTTTGCCTGTGGTTTGAAAACACCATAGAAAAATAACTAGGCTAACTAATATACATTTCAAGCATTATTAAAGACAAGTAAACACCCAGTAATTAAAAAAGAACAAATAAAAAAATTGCAATCGCAAAAAAAGATACAACTGAACAAACAAAGATACGACTGAAATAAAACAGTGTTTTAAGATTTTCAGGTATTCAGGTACAGAAACTGTAATCAAATGTAAAATAACACTGCACTTAAAATATATATAAATATATCAAAATAAAATATACATTACAACAGCACTCTCTGCTCTTGACTGAATAAGTTAATCTGTATTTAATTTTTACAATGAAGACTATTCAGTGTTATTTTACATTTGATTACTTTAATTTATGTTGTATTTCTTACCTGAACCTACTGTTAGACCACCTTACAAAAAATTAAAGCTGTGTTTATTTCATAGCTCTCTTTATTCTATTGCATTTATTTGTGCTGTTTGAAATTGGTTCATTTGTTCTTATTTTTTACTTGTTTATTTATGAAAATATATTTTTTTTCATTTAAGAAAAGTCGATTTTTGTTTGTATATGCTGTCAATTATAGCTCTTTGAAAGAAGAATTGGAATTGGCAAGAATCGGTATCGGCAGGTCACACACAAAAAAATATATTATAGATATTCCGTTGGCTAGAAATGAGTCTTTGAGCAGTGAGTGTCTGGTCGTGTGTGTCGTGATGCTGTGCTTTGTGTGTGCAGGATCATTACTGTAAATGTATCGTTGAAGAACTTGATTACAGTGGTGTGACCAATGATTCTGATTCTGCATTTCACTGATTTTATTCATTTTGAGGAATATTGAATCTTTTTTTTTTGTTCAAGTGAGATGGGTAAATGCTCACATTTGGTCCAGAACTATACACAGACACTCTCTGCAACACTCTCTCTCACACACACACACACACACACACACTCTGCGACTCTCTCTCTCTCACACTCTCACAAACTCTGCGATTCTCTCTCACTCACACATACACACACACTCTCTCTGCGACACTCTCTCACACACACACTCTGCGACTCTCTCTTTCTCACTCACACACACACACACACACACACACACACACACACACACACACACACACACACACACACACACACACACACACTCTGCGACTCTCTCTCACTCACTCACACACACACACACACACACACTCTCTCTCTGCGACACTCTCTCTCACACACACACACACACACACACTCTGCGACTCTCTCTCTCTCACACTCTCACACACTGCGACTCTCTCTCACTCACACATACACACACACTCTCTCTGCGACTCTCTCACACACACACACACACACACACACACACACACACACACACACACACACACTCTGCGACTCTCTCTTTCTCACACACACACACACACACACACACTCTGCGACTCTCTCTCACTCACGCACACACACACACACACACACACACACACACACACTCTCTCTCTGCGACACTCTCTCACACACACACACACACACACACTCTGCGACTCTCTCTCTCTCACACTCTCACACACTCTGCGACTCTCTCTCACTCACACATACACACACACTCTCTCTGCGACACTCTCTCACACACACACACACACACACACACACACACACACACACACACACACACACACACACACACACACACAGCTTTGTTTTTGTGATATATGAGGACATTCCATAGGCGTAATGACTTTTATACTGGACAAACTGTATATTCTATCCCCCTACACTGCCCCTATCCCTAAACCTACCCATCACAGGAGACATGCTGCATTTTTACATAAAAAAAAACCCATTGTTTTTTATGTTTTTTAAGCTATTTGAAATATGAGGACACATGCAATGTCCTCATATATCACGTGTAAGTTGTAATACCAGTGTAATATGCATGTCATTATACACATTTGTGTCCTCATTTATCACAAAAACAAACACACACACACACACACTCTGCGACTCTCTCACACTCACACTCTCACTCTCACACACACACACACACACACACACACACTCTCTGCGACACTCTCTCTCACACACACACACACACACACACACTCTCTGCACTTTGTTTTGTCTCATCATGAGGCCGAGAGCTGTCAGTCAATAAATGGGAAAACAAAGAAACTTGCGTTACTTGTTTGAAAAAGTAACTCAGATATTTTGTTAGATATAATGCGTTGTTTGAATAGTCACTTGAAAAGTAATCTGATTAATCCCAACACTGGGTGTGACATCATCAGTTTCCTAATGTTCCCTTCCTCCACATGTCTTTTACACATGTAGGTTTATGTGTCGTTGATTTGTTTTTCAGGTTCACCTTCTACGACGGGCCGCCCTTTGCCACGGGTCTGCCTCATTACGGCCACATCCTAGCCGGAACCATCAAGGACATCGTGACCCGGTTCGCCCATCAGAACGGCTTCCACGTGGACCGGCGCTTCGGCTGGGACTGTCACGGCCTGCCTGTGGTGAGCATCACTCAACGCCAAAACTTAAAGCTTAAACCGGCTGGAGAAACGGGGTTCCCACGGGTCCTTGAAATCCTTGAAAGTTTGTGAATCTGAAGAAAAAGTTTGAAATTTGAAAGTGCTTGAATTTATTTTGTGCAAGAAGTTTTCTGGAAAAAATGCCATATTATTCCCTCCGGTCCGCTAATGTGTTATTCCGCCAGCACTTCGTGGCCTATGCGCACTAGCTTGCCTGATTAACGTTAGTTACGCGCATTTACGCGTTACATTAAGGGTCATTACATAGTCAACGTCTAAACAGTGGCCGCAAGCAGACGAAAGCCTCACGGGCGATGTGTGAAACACAATACACCGCTCACGCAACAGGGGGTAGTAGAGTCGGGTGATATTAGTAGAGTCGTACACACACACACACACACACACACACACACACACTATATATCTCTCTCTCTGTCTCTCTCTCTCTCCTGCCGTAGGCTATTTCAGCCTCTCGAGAAGGGCACACAGCATTGACTTCTAGATAGGCTACACACACGACGTTGGACCTATTCGCCCTAGTAAATTTGTCACTTTTCCAGTCCGTTTTCACCTTATCTACGGTCTTTCCCATCGCGGTTGCAACTTCATTTTCCAACGCTATTTTATTGGAGTGTAATTGGCCGTTCGCAAAAGCCACGCCCCCTAGTTATTGTTACTACGCCCGTCAAACAATTGAGAACCAGACACATAGCCATGGCTGGGTTGAGCTCCATACCTATTGGTATAAGTGATTGGTTTTGGTGTAATGCAGCAGACATATCCTCCAGGGCACGACAGAAAGGGCTGCAATATGCAGTGGAGGGAAATGTCCAAAATGTTAAAATAAGCAAAGACGGGAATATAACAACAATCGAGGAAAAGGTGTTCCGGTCTCAGTCCAAGAATGAGAAACCTCACGACCTGTTCTTGCAATGCAACCAGCACAGCCTTGTGGTAACAATGCTAGATGGAACCACAACTGTTAAGTTCAGTTTGACAGATTTTATAGCCTCCAGTGACCATCAACCTCTTGCCAAATTATCTGTGTCGATAGCAATATGTGCTTGACAGGCTAACAGCTACCTGACAGGCTGCCTGAATTTCCTACGGAATAATAAAGTATCTAATGTTCTAACTTTACTACTTTCGATAATAATGCTACATAGAACCACAACTGTTAACTTAAGTCCAGTTTTACAGATTGTATGTACTTAGCTATTTAGACTACTAATTGATATGCTAAGTTAGCTCGCTAGCTTTACTTACCTTAGAGCAGACATATGTATGCTTATTAATCTTCGAGGCATTTAGCTGTGGGTGAGGTCTCCCACACTGCTTAATCCATTGTCGGCATCTTTCCGCTTGGGTCCTGGGCTTTGGAAAGGCGAAAAAAACCCACCCTCCCTCTAAACTTTTGGGGTACCTGGTGTCAGACTCTCAGGTGCCATAGGCGCATCGTTTCACCATCTTGCTGAAATCGCAATGTTTGACGGGGGTCCTTCTCCTTAGTTACAGTTGCTGAGCTATGATTGGACGAGGACCGTTCGAGGGCGGGGTTTTGCGAACAGTCAATTGAACTGTCATATAAATGTAAACATAATATACTTGAATTAATGTACAATACTTGCAATGTCGCCCCCACCGACAACGCATAGTATTGCGTGTATCGGTGCGTCGCTTATCAAAAACTAGGACGACACATTTGGCTACGCATCGACGCATAATGGTGGCCGAAGCGTAGCCTTGTGGACGCGTATGCGTACTGATGCGTTGACTATGTAACGGCCCTAAGTGTTTCCCACGTGAGGTGCTTTGTGTTGTACGTTGCCGTGACGTTCACGCGCGCACGAAACTACTACGATGGAAAGTTGAACACAGCACAAGTGTTCCCACATTAAGTCCTTGAGTTTGAGGGTATTGGACCTGGAAAGTCCTTGAAAGGTCCTTGAGTTTGAAGTTAAAGGGATACTCCACCCAAAAATTAAAATTCTGTCATCATTTACTCACCCTCAAGTTGTTGCAAACCTGTATGAGTTTCTTTCTTCTGCTGAACACAAAGGAAGATATTTTGAAGAACGATTGGAACCAAACAGTTGTTTGGCACCATTGACTTCCATAGTAGAAAAAAAAAATACTATGGAAGTCAATGGTGCCAAAGTTCCAATCGTTCTTCAAAATATCTTCCTTTGTGTTCAGCAGAAGAAAGAAACTCATACAGGTTTGCAACAACTTGAGGGTGAGTAAATGATGTCAGATTATTCATTTTTAGGTGGAGTATCCCTTTAACCGAGGTGTGGGAACCCTGGAGAAAGATCAGCTCCAAAACAGCCCATCTCAAACTTTTGCATTATTCACAGTTGCACAAAGTCATTTTCAGTCAATCGATTTAAAGAAACTGGGGAAAAAAAGTACAATAATGTAATACAATTGTAAATTATGTTCTCCAATCATGCTAACAACAAACAAGTACCATGACCAAAATATCTTACTTGTTAATAACAGGCCGCAACAATATGGAACTACAGCTTAACCGATGGTTAGAAAAATGTATTTTTAACCTCGTTTATTTTAACCTTGTGAAAATAAAAAAAAGTTGTGAATAATAGTGAAAATAAAGCAGTGTTGGGTGTTGTAAGGGGCCCATCCCTTGGTTCTGTGACCGGGGCCCAACATTTGGTGCTACGCCCCTGTTTGTAGCTGTATATTGTGTTTGTGAAGGTCTGTCTGTTATTTTGTATTTCTTCTGTGGTACACACTAAATACTATCTCAACATCAATGTCAAATCAGGTTTTTTCATGAATAATTATCTGCAAATTAATAATTTTTGAAATATTCATGGTTAAACCGAATGACTTTTTTGGTGACAAATTTTGTTCATCAATTGATTGTACAAACCACATAATCTCATTGTTAAAGGGTTAGTTCACCCAAAAATGACAATGATGTCATTAATGACTCACCCTCATGTCGTTCCAAGCCCGTAAGACCTCCGTTCATCTTCGGAACACAGTTTAAGATATTTTAGATTTAGTCCGAGAGCTTTCTGTCCCTCCATTGGAAATGTATGTACGGTATACTGTCCTTGTCCAGAAAGGAAATAAAGACATCATCAAAGTAGTCCATGTGACATCAGTGGGTTAGTTAGAATGTTTTGAAACATCGAACATACATTTTGGCCCAAAAATAACAAAAACTACGACTTTATTCAGCATTGTATTGTCTTCCGGTTCTGTTGTGGATCCGCGTTCAGTGACGCTGCTGACGTGTTATCTGGTGCGCCCGAGCTTCGTTTACAGTCTGAGGGAGACGCACGCTGGAAACAAAATAATCTTCGCAAACATGTCTAAGGATTTCGACACAGAGGAAGACTTGCATTTTTTTTGCCCAGCCATATTTATTTGAACCCGAATACACGGACGCACCAGACACACGTCAGCGGCGTCACTGCGGACTCGTGAACGCGGATCCACAACAGAACCGGAAGACAATATAATGCTGAATAAAGTCGTAGTTTTTGTTATTTTTGGACCAAAATGTATTTTCGATGCTTCAAAAAATTCTAACTAACCCACTGATGTCACATGGACTACTTTGATGATGTCTTTATTTCCTTTCTGGACAAGGACAGTCTACCATACATACATTTTCAATGGAGGGACAGAAAACTCTCGGACTAAATCTAAAATATCTTAAACTGTGTTCCGAAGATGAACGGAGGTCTTACGGGCTTGGGACAACATGAGGGCGAGCCATTAATGACATCATTTAAATTTTTGGGCGAACTAACCCTTTAACACTTAGTAAAACTAAAAAATGGTTTCAAAATTAATCATATCTCCATTCATTTTTTTTTACACTTTTGAAAACCTTATCCGTCAATGATAAAGAGCGCTTTCACATTCTCTGTTGTTCAGTGAAATCCAGTCTTTTCTAAAGGAATCCACAGAATCAGGAGTTTCCAGTGACACTGTCCTAAACAGACTATGACAAGCTATTTGTCTGTCCACACCGGTTGCATAAACCGCTTAGACTAGCTTTACAAGTTAGACTTCATTTTTTTCTTTAAGACTGTTAATAACTTGTTAATAACTAAAAAATCAGTTAAATCAGTTACATAATAATGTAGATTGGCCTAACCCTGATACTGAAAAGTAAGTCTAAATGCTCCTTAACTAACTTCTAGTGGGCCATATTAGATCTTAAGACACTGTTTTAACATAATGGCTATATTTATGCAACTGGCCCCAGTGACATGACTATGAGACGCGACAAAATCAATCAAAAATCACAGCCAATCAGAAGTGCTTGTGGGCGGAGTCTCTGCAGGCGCACTGCACTCACAACTAAATCAATCAAAAATCACAGCCAATCAGAAGAGTGTGTGGGCGGAGTCTCTCTGCAGGTGCACTGCACTCACAATCAAATCAATCAAAAATCACAGCCAATTAGAAGAGCGTGTGGGCGGAGTCTGCACTTTTAATGTGTTTATAATATTGAACTTATACTCACTGATGCTTCACAAGACGTTTTACCAAACCTCATCTGTGTCAGACAGCTTGTAAAGACATTTACATGAGCACAATTCTCAAAACCATCTTTACAACATCAGTGTTTGTGTGGCATGAATGCGCATGTGCTGATGATTGATAAAGAAGCACTGATTGATGACACTGCGTTTTCTTTCTTTGATTTCTCTCTGTAATTGTTGCTGTTTTTCAGGAATATGAGATTGATAAATCGCTGAATATCAGAGGACCTGAGGATGTGGCGAAGATGGGGATAGCGGAGTACAACAAGCAGTGCAGGAGCATCGTCATGAGATATGCTAATGAGTGGGAGGTACGAGCGTGTGTGTGTGTGTGAATCTTGACCTTTGAATCGACAGACGACAGACGGGAGGTCCTTAAAGTGTCTGTATAAAATTAATTTAGTGCAATAAAAAGAGTGTCAGGTTTAATAACAATTGTCAATTACCACAAATCATTATATGTCCCTTATTTAAAAAGTAAACCTTTAAAAATGTGTATATATATATATATATATGTGTATGTGCTGGGCAATGATTAATCACATCCAAAATAAAAGTTTGTGTTTACATAATATATGTGTGTGCACTGTGTATAATTATTTGGGCAGTATGTATATATTTAAGAAATATTTGCATGTATATACAGTATATATATTTATACATAAAATATTTATATTTATATCTAATATAAATTAACACATTTGTCTTAAATATATACATGCATATGTGTGTATTTATATATACAAAATAATTACACACAGTACACACACATATATTATGTAAACACAAACTTTTATTTTGGATGTGATTATATGTGTGATTGTTATATATATATATAGACGTTGATCGAACAGCAGATATGGAACGGAGTTACTACAGTTTCAGAAAACCGTTATGACTAGCTAGTTAATTTCTGCAATGAGTTACTGGTCCCCGAGTGTCTTAATCAGTTGTCATGATGTCAAACATGTGACATTTGATTGGAGAAGTTATCCATGAATAACAGCTTCAGAAAACTAGGAAAATGGAATATGAATATATATACTGTCATTTGTTCTTTTGGACTCGAGAGCTGCTTGTGACAGGATTTTGATTTCTGAAGTGACCTATTCCTTCATCCTTGCGAGTTCCTCCTAAATGACGTGATTTGTGTTTGGTATGATTATGATTTACCAGACATCCGTGAGACGAATGGGCCGCTGGATTGACTTCAGGAACGACTACAAGACCCTGTACCCCTGGTTCATGGAGACCGTGTGGTAAGATGTCAGATTCCTGCCAGCACTGGCTGTTTCTCAGTCACTTCAACATTTACAGCGAGTCTGAGATTTTATTGTCAATCCAGAACGTCTGTTTTTTGGCAAACACAAGGTCTTTTGACGATTTAATTGCCGTTTGAATTCACATCTCTGAGATTTGGATCAATCCAAAGTAGGGTTATTTTCTTATTAGTAAACAGAAATAATAGGTTGCATTAACTTAACGTAATAACTTAATAATTGTCTTATTAACAGAAATAATAGGTTGCATTAACTTAACTTAACCTAACCTAATAACTTAATAATTGTCTTTTTAACAGAAATAATAGGTTGCATTTACTTATTTGTACTATTTTCCACTTTAAGTCCATCATTTGAGAAGATAAAATGGAAGTCATAAAACCAATTTGCGTAAATTTTCCTGTAATTAAATAGGATATTTAAATAAATGTTTAACGTGAGTAGTGCATTTGTGGGATCACAAATCTCGCTCCTTGAGTGAATAAATCATCATCTGAACGCATGTTTTATCACTAAGGAGCCATAGAAATGTGTTTTTACAGATGAACAATTACTGTTTGTGTGACTGCGGCAAAAACTGTAAAAAGCAGCCAGTCAGTCTGTAAAAATATGTGAGATTTGACTGGGTGGTCGGGTGATTTTTGAACACCTTTATTGTATTTTTACAGGACACTTGATCTATAAATCAGATAGGGATGCACAATAGATCGGCCAGCATATCGTTATCGGGCGGTGTATGTTCATTTTAATGTTATCATTAAAAAAATGTAAAGTGCAGCATAAGTCTGTAATATCGACTACATAAAATTATAATGAGAACAACATTATAACTGTGTGTTTGGGTCATGGATTTTAATGATGAGACTTTTGTTTTTGTAATCAGGATCTCAAAAATGATATAAAAATTAGGATTTCGATTTATCGGCCAATATATCGGTTATCGGCTTTCAAATATTCAGAATTATCGGTATCGGCCAAAAATGTAATATGGTGCATCCCTAAAATAAGATAAGCCAACTTTCAGTTTTCAGCGTTTACATTGATTAGATATAATGTCAGCTGGACACAGGTGACGTGACGCGAGGGCTGTTGTGTTGTGTTGTGTTTCAGGTGGGTGTTTAAGCAGCTGTTCGACACGGGTCTGGTGTATCGTGGGGTGAAGGTCATGCCGTTCTCCACAGCCTGCAACACGCCGCTCTCCAACTTCGAGGCCAATCAGAATTACAAGGTCAAGATGATGCTGAGCTCACTGATGTTCTCCAGGTCATCACTGGATCTTTGATGAATAGAAAAGTTCAAAAGAACAGCATTTATCTGAAAAAGAAAGCTTTTGTAGCATTATACACTACCGTTCAAAAGTTTGGGGTCAGGGGGGGGAGAATACTTTTATTCAGCAAGGATGAATTAAATTGATCAAAAAGTGGCAGTAAAGACATTTATAATGTTATAAAATATTCAATTTCAAATAAATTAAATAGAACTTTCTATTCATCAAAGAATCCTGAAAAAAAAGTGTATATAGCTGAGCCTGTTTTCAACATTGATAATAATAATGAATGTTTCTTGAGCAGCAAATCATCATATTAGAAGGATTTCTAAAGGATCATTCATTTCGTTTTTCGTTTTTATTCCACATGTCATCATTATATCATTTACACACAATTTCAGAAGGAACAATGTGTCATATGTAGGTCGCGTGAAATGGGGAACCTCAAAGAAGCTTCTAAAAGCTTTTAGGAGGGGGCCCAATAACATAAACATACAACATATAATATACAAACCAAAAACTCAATATACCATTGACACAAAATAGACAAATATATAAAAACAACAAAACACAAACACTACTGACGATCCCAGCACAAGTATAACACTTACGGAATGTTCAACAATCATATGTTATGAGCAATTTTTCCTTGAGATTTTTCTTGAAAATGGAGATAAAATGCAACAATTTTACATTTTTCTCAAGCTCGTTCCAAATCTGCGGTCCCCTACAAGTTTTTGCCTTGTGTCATATGTGTGCCAGGGACGACTGATTGGAACAAGCTCACACAATCGGTAATTTAACCTATGAATGACCTGGAATATCGTACAGGCATTATGAAAGAATTATATTCGGTAAGCCTTAATAAACCAAGGCAACTAAACAGAGGACGAGTGCGGGTATTGATTGATTTTATTTGACCCTTTTGTTTAAATTACGATACATCTTTGCACCATATATAAAAAACAAAACAAAAACAAAGTCAGGATAACACAATAAAGCCCTAGGGTATTGGGCTCAGACCACGTTAATACCTGTATTACCATTTTTTTCTGTAAAGTCTGTATTCTTTTTTAGGTAGCTGGTAAAAGTGTTACACCATATGACATTACAATAGTTTAAATGGGGCTCAAACAAAGTTTTATATAAGGTGAGAAGTGCTGACTGTAAGAGAAAATGTCTTACTTTAAAAAATAGTTTTTAAATTATTTAAAAAAATAAATTTAGTGGTGTTTACTCTTTCATTAATTTGTTCATTTATTTTAAGACAAACATGGTTGTTTTACATTTGATTTTTGTTTGAATGAAACACAATGGCCCTCATTTATCATTCTTGCATAGAAACGGGCGTATATGTTGGCGTAAGATTATGCTTACACTCCTCTCACCGCCTGATTTATGAAGCTGTGCGTACCTTTGAAATCCAGGTGTACGCAATACCTGCCCTTGATAAATCCCACGGCTGAAAACGATCGTCATTAGAATAACACGCCCAAGTCTCCGCTTCCCCCACGCCCTCATTTTACGCCATGGACACACGGAAGACGGCAAAGAAGAGAAACTTCTCTGACGTGGAGCCGAAATGACCTATCACAATGCAATATTTTACAGCACGTCTTCTGAATTAGCATTCAATTTCGAATCACGTTACATGTATTGGGGTGTACAATAGTGATGATGATGATGTGATGTGGAGTAGGCCTACCATTCATTCACATTAATAATTGCATGACAATTTGTAATATGCTTCTTATTATTAGTATGATTTGTATTATTAATGACGCTTATTGTTATTTAGAAGAAGAATGTCATTATTATTATTTGTATTATTATTATTATTTAAAAGAAGAAGAATGTATTTTTTATTATTTTGTCAGTCTGAATTATTTGTTGGTCATTGAAAGCCTTTCGTTACCGAACCCAGTCCGTGCGCACCTGCCGGGGATAGGCCTAACCATGAAACGTCAGGGTAAAGCGCACAGGCTCGCAACTGAAGGAATACATATGCTTATAAATCAAATGCTTTGGTAAAGTCACACAAATTAAACATTGAAGTCCATGTTGCACAAAAATAAACACTGAAGTAAATAATTACTATGTTTTTGTTTTTTTGTTTTACAGTGGGTCATAATATATCATATCTTTTAGTTTGTCAGTGCATTTTATGGTGTTAGGAATTGTTTTTCTGCGCATTTCCGCACTAACTCAAAACGTGCGTACATGTACACCACCTCCTGAGCTGGCGTAGGATTTGAGCGTGCCGTACGCCAACGTCCATATTGATAAATTTCAAAGTCACCGTGGTTTTGGGTGTACGCCAGGTGTACGCTGGAAATTTGGTGTACGCACTTTTGATAAATGAGGGCCAATGTAGTTTGTTTTATTGATGTTAAGAGATCATTTATTACACCGAAACCAAATATCTACATTTATTAACTCTCTATTTATTGTTTCTTCCAATTCATCTGGATCTTGTGACACTGAAGACTGGAGTAATGATGCTGAAAATTGTGTAATGCTCACTGACGTTCTCCATGTCTGGATCTTTGGTGCAGATGTAGACTGGAATCGTGTAAAGATGTGTAAAGTGCTTGATTTCCTCCTCAGGATGTGCAGGATCCGTCTGTAATTGTGACGTTCCCTCTCCTGGAGGACGAGACCGTGAGCTTCCTCGCGTGGACCACCACACCCTGGACCCTTCCCAGCAACCTGGCCCTCTGCGTCAACCCCGACCTCGGCTACGTCAAGGTCAAAGGTGCGCTTCGTCTCGTAGATTTAAAAATCATGCTTTTCCCCTTCTGTTGTTTAATTCACGGGACACAGACACCAGTTATTTTGCCAAGAGATGTCTTATTTATTTTACCATGTTATGTAAGACATAGGAGTGTCAATGGACCGAACAAAGGTCTTCATTCCAGCATCTCGGTCATCTCTCCCTGTCCTCTGGACCAAGAGGCTCAGTTTTATACTACTGACCAAAAAAAGTGGAACATATGGTTCCCATTAACATTGTAATGTATTAGGGATGCTCATTTTGGTTAATTTTCCCGACCGACAACCGCCGCTCGTTATCCGAGTATTTACCGTTAACTGATAAGATATTTTAATACCGCGTAGCATATTTAGCAAGTATGTCCGTCGGCCTTTCTGTCGAAATGATCCCACACAGTACTTTTCGCTCGCGCTTTATTTACATCCACAGAAGACTGACGAGGACGTGAGAGGACGATGGCGCTGTTTGTTCGCCGCTTCTCTGTCTGCTATTCCTTCTTATGTTCCTGTTTTGTTTATGTTCACTGTAACCCTTCCTCTGGACAGCCTCACAGCTGGTTCCCGAAGCCGCTTGGGCACCTCGACCGGACTGTCGCCTCGTCGGTTAGCCGCTTGCTGGCTGCCCGCGTTAATCAACGCGTGCCTGCTAATTCTAATTCTAGCTGCAATAGCGGCTAACCCGATTGCCTACCTCTTTCTCACAGGCAACCTCCACCAATTGCTTTCATCTCCTCCTGTCATGCCATGGATCATTTTGGCACTTACATCAGTCATCCATTTCTGTGTTCCTAGTCCATCACTAACTGCTATCACGGAGCTCTCAGTCCCTCTGCTCGGCATCATGTTCAAATATTCAACTCTGCAACTGGTCGAACTAATCAACTACTCAATTCCATCCTGCATCCCAGTCATCAAACAGCTCGGACTTCTACGTCGACCCCGTTACATCCACAGAAGTTTTCGCCGCAAGTTTGTTTACTTCCAACACGGACAATCCATTCCATCCATCTGGTCACCTGCTCGCTCTGTCGCAACTCTCCCACGTCATCAGAACGCTTCCCCCGCTGGATCACATAGAGCTGAGCGCACCGACTGGCTGCACAGAAAACCCGGACTGGACTACAGTGCTATTCGCACTTCACATATACCTATTCTCCAATCACTTGCAAATCCACTCACTGTCCCTTCTCAACTGCATTACCCCCTCACTCGCACTGCTAACCGGGACAACCTCAGATCTTTCCAGCCTGCCCCCATCTCACCACCCTCTCACCATGCCAACTTTGCCCTCCTCAACACCCGATCGCTTAACAATAAAGCCCCTGCCCTCCATGAACTAATCCTTGACAACACGCTGGATTTCCTTCTGCTCACCGAAACTTGGCAACAACCGAATTACTTCTTCTCCCTCAACCAAGCATCCCCCACTGGCTACAATTACATCTGCAAACCCCGCCCCTCTTGCCGTGGAGGTGGCCTCGCCGTTATTTATAATCAGAACTTCTGGATCACTGAACTCACCCTCCCTTCAGTATCATCATTTGACCACCTAAACCAAATCCCTCCTTCCTCTCTGATTTAACTGAACTCCTCACACTAACCTCATCTCTCTCTCCACGTCTGCTACTACTCGGTGACTTAAACATCCACATAGACTCCTCCACCTGCAAGCTGTCATCAGAATTCACAATTTTATTGGACAACTTTACTCTCACCCAACATGTCACATTCCCCACCCATGAAAAAGGACACATCCTCGACCTGGTCTGCTCCACTAACCAACCAGTGCTCAACCTCCATCCATGCCTCTTTCCCCTCTCTGATCACAAACTGATACGGTTCACCATTCCGTCTCCAACCCCCCGCCCCCGCCTCCTCAGAGAAATCACCTTCCGCAACCTTAAATCAATCGATCCCCATCATCTCTCTGACCTGCTCTCCACCACTCTCCACATGGACTCAACCCTCACCTCACCTGATGATCTCACAAACCACCTCAACTCCGCTTTGTGTACCT
The DNA here is from genome assembly GCF_029890125.1 of Rhinichthys klamathensis goyatoka. Lineage (NCBI taxonomy): Eukaryota > Metazoa > Chordata > Actinopteri > Cypriniformes > Leuciscidae > Rhinichthys > Rhinichthys klamathensis. Next base: position 2,466,909 of record NW_026606634.1, read on the forward strand.
CCCTTAACACTCTGGCCCCCCTCAAAACAAAAACTGTCACTTTTAACAACTCGTCACCCTGGTACACACCTGCACTCCGGAAAATGAAACAAACTGGACGCCAACTTGAACGCTTGACAAAAAAATAATCTCTCATAGTTCACCATGAAGCCTATAAACTCCCCCTCATTGCCTACAAAGATGTTTTATCACATTGCCGCCAAATCTGCCTACCTCTCCACCATCCTCACCAACCCCTGTCTAAACCCCAGAACCCTCTTCTCCACATTGAACAACCTCATCAAGCCTCGGACCAACACCCTCCTTACCTCTACACCGGATCTCTGCAACTCATTCCTTCACTTTTTCGCTGATAAAATCAATATCATTTATCAATCTCTATCCCCTGCATCCGACCTTCCAGTATCTACTCCAGCACCTATCACGGCCCCTTTTCCCCCCATCCCTCCTGACCTCCCTCCCCCTCCTCCACACTGCCTCCTCTCCCAATTTAACTTGGTCACCACTCTTGAAATCTCTAAACTCATCAGTTCTTCCAAACCGACTACCTGCTCACTTGACTCCCTCCCTACTCCACTCCTGAAGTCCTGCCTCCCCGTCCTTTGCCCCTACCTCACTAACCTCTTCAATTCCTCATTGTCCCTTGGAACTGTCCCCTCTGCTTTCAAAACTGCCGCTGTCACCCCAATCCTCAAAAAACCTGGTCTGGATCCCTCTTCCCTCAACAACTACCGCCCAATTTCCACCCTCCCCTTTCTGTCTAAAACCCTGGAACGTATAGTCGCTTTACAATTACAAACCCATCTTCATGCCAATAACCAATTTGAACCTCTCCAATCTGGTTTTCGCCCCCTCCACAGCACAGAAACCGCTCTCCTCAAAATCCTCAATGACCTCCTCACCTCCGCTGACACCGGTTCCCTTAACATCCTTATTCTTCTCGACCTGAGTGCAGCCTTCGATACCGTGAGCCATAACATCCTGCTCACCAGACTCAAAGACCTTGGTATCGAAGGTATTGCACTCAGCTGGCTCCGTTCCTACCTTTCCAACAGATCCCACTTCATCTCTCTTCATAATCACACCTCTGCAACAGCCACAGTCACCCAAGGTGTTCCTCAAGGATCCGTACTCGGCCCCCTCCTCTTCTTCATTTACATCCTCCCCCTTGGTCAGATACTTCGTCACTTCAAACTGAATTTCCACTGTTATGCCGATGACACTCAGATCTACCTCAGCACCAAATCCCCCCACAATCCTCCCCTCTCCCATATCAACTCCTGTCTGTCAGCTATTAAAACCTGGATGCAACATAACTTCCTCAAACTCAACAGCAATAAAACAGAATTCCTCCTCATAGGCTCCAAATCCACTCTCAGCAAAACCAATAACATCACTCTCACCATTGACGACACCATTGTCTCCCCATCTCCCCAGGCCCGCAACCTCGGCGTGATTTTTGATTCAACCCTCTCCCTTGAACCTCACATCTTTCATGTCATTAAAACCTCCTTCTTTCACCTCTGCAACGTCGCCAAAATCAGACCCTCACACCCTCTGCTGCTAAAAAAGACTCCTTCATGCCTTCATCTCCTCACGACTGGACTACTGCAACTCACTACTCCTTGGTATCAGCTCAAACTACATAAAAAGAGTCCAACTGGTCCAGAATGCAGCCGCCCGACTCATCACCCGCTCCAAATCCTGGCACCACATCACTCCAGTCCTAAAACAACTACACTGGCTTCCTATTTCCCACCGGATCACATAAAAAATCCTGGTCCTTACCTACAAAGCCATCCACCACCTGGCCCCCTCATACCTCACTGACCTCCTCTCCCCCTACCAACCCTCACGGTCCCTCAGATCCACCTCAGCCGGTCTCCTCTGCATCCACAAGTCCAAGCTCCGCAGTTTTGGGGACAGAGCCTTTTCCAGGGCAGCTCCCAGGCTCTGGAACTCCCTCCCCCATGAGATCCGCACCTCTGAGTCCCTCACCATCTTCCAGTCCCGCCTCAAGACCCATCTCTTCACCTCTGCCTATCCGTAGCCCCATGGCCCTCCCATCTCTATATGTGCCTGAAATATATATATTTTTTTATTGCTTTTTTTATTGCTTATTCACCTGCCCTGTAAAGCGACTTTGAGTTCGAGAAAAGCGCTATACAAATTCAATTTATTATTATTATTATTTTGCTTGCTCAGTGAACTATGTCTGTAGCTGTAGGCTAGTGTGGTTGCGCGTGTCAACGCGCCCCGTCAGTTAACAAATATTGGGTAGGCCTATATAATATTTTTTTATAGTATTTTTTTTAACCATGCAGCAAAAAAAAAAGAAAAAAAGAACTGTTAAACCGTTTAACTGATTAGTATTAATCGGTCAAAGTTTTTACTTTCGGTTAACGGTTAAACGGTCAATATGAGCATATATCCCTATGCTATGCCTCGATGGAAACTGCATGTACTTTCAGTCTAGCTCTTCCCGCACACACTCAAAGTCACCCAAAGTCTCTCTCACCCACATATGAATTCAAGAACACTATGATTCACAAAATACCATGATTACAAATGATTATGAATGTATATAAAAAGTAATAATACAGATATATAATACAACTGATTATGAATATTAATAAAAAGTAATAATAATACTAAAAACAATATTAGATGGAATTTTTGACTTCGATCTGGTGTCATGTGGAAACAAAAATGAAGTTATTATATACATTAATACCTGGATAACCATTAGACTACAAGCTTAATAAACATTGCCGTTCAGACGTTTGGGATCGGTAAGATTTTTAATGTTTTAATGTGTGTCACCAAGGCTGCATTTATATGATTAAAAGTACAAAAAAGCCCAGTAATATTGTTAATTAGTATGAATATTTTTAAGATTATAATTTCTATTTGAATATATAGTAGTCTTCAGTGTCACATGATCCTTCAGAAATCACTCTAATATGATGATTTGATGCTCAAGAAACATTCATTATTATTGTCAATCTCGAAAATGGTTATTATATATATTTTTTTTTTCAGGATTCTTTGATGAATAGAAAGTTCAAAAGACAAATGCAAAAGCTTTCTATTTCAGATAAATACTGTTCTTTTAAACTTTCATTTCATCAAAGAATCCTGATTTTTTTTTTTTACACAATTTGTCTCAAACCTGGTTTAATGAAACAGTCAGAGTCTCTGTATGACAGATAAAATAATTGTATTCGCTGCATTCTCGTTTTCTGCAGTGTTTTAGTGAAACCGTGTTTCTGCTACTGTCGTTAAAATAGCCGCGTCGTCCGCAGCTCTTGATGCGGCGGTTTAACCTGTTTATCGGGAGAAAGTAGGAGCGGAAAGGGCTTGAATGAAGCACTTTTAGCTCTAGATAAAAATATTATAGATTTAGCTCTGAAAGATCATTAGCATAAACAACCCTGAGGCCTGTGGTGTGTGAACCGCTCCGTCGTTCTGACGCGCTGCTCACTTTAATCTGTAGTCAAGTTTTATTTATTATAGAGAGCACAATTTTAACACAACCGTATTGATCCAAAGTGCTTTACAATACAATAAAATAAATCAATAAAAATAAAATAAAGAGAAAGGAGTAGAAAAAAAACAGAAATGGAGAAATCAAAATCATTCATATATTGCATTTAAGTATCAAAATGTATATGCATACATGTATAACGTAGAACAGCAACTCATTTAAAATACACACACAACATCACTCGAACGCAAGAGAGTAAAGATAGGTCTTTAAACTGGATTTGAAAGCATCCAGTGATGGTAATGATGTGTAATGTTGCTGTTTGAGCATAAACAACATCTGCAAAGTTACAACGCTCAAAGTTCAAAGCAAAGGGAGATATTTGCTTTTACAGAAATAGTTTTTTAAGGACTACAACAAACGGCTGTTAGGGACTACAATGAGCTAGTGACATCACTAACCCTAAAATTTACATAAGCCCCGCCCCCGGGAACATGATTTCTAGATTATCATGACAGAATATGCTAATCAATGACTAGAGGATAGTTATCTCCACATCAGCTGCATAAATTCATCAACTAACCATTCAGAAACGTCCTCTACATGTTGTCACTTCTTCTCGAGCTTTTCCATCATTGTCCGACTCCGGTTTGAACATAAAAGGCTAAAAGTTTTAGAAATTTTCAGTGCGTGTGTGTGTGAGGTAATCTAAGCTCTTGAATGTGCATGTCTCTCTGCCCTCGTTTACACTGCAGGTCTTGATGCCCAATTATGATTTGTTGCCTATATCCGATTTTTTTGACCGTCCGTTTACACGTTCTTTCAATTGTGACCCATATCCGATTCATGTGTTTACACTTGACATACTATCTGAAACATCGCGCATGTTTAAAGGGGGTTCTTGCACAGATGGACGAACGTGAAATATGCTTGATGCTAGCTTTGTGATATATGCGAAGTTCGCCAAACATCACCATGATTTTGAGGCGGAGGAGAACAAAAGTGCGATCATTGCAGCCTGAGCATATGCTTCAGTTATTGTCTGCGAGATCTCAGGACTGGTGGGAACATACAACACGATCTCATGAAAGTGCGTATATCTATACCACTATTTTATTTCTCATGCCATTTATACGCCAAAAATATTTTTTGCGTGCATGAAACACACTGTAAACCCCTTGGGTAGGATTAGGGGTGTGGAGTGCGTGCGTATTACACGCCATAAGGTGCATATCATATGCACGCAAAAACTAGTGTGTCAACGTGTGTCCACATTCCTCTCCTACGACGACACGTTTCACCTTTGCAGAGGCGCGTCGGGGTTGCTCTCTCATTAAACCGCCGAGACGGAGTCTAATGCCTCAGAAAATCTGATCTGCCTGTTTACATGACAGTCGCATTGGCACATATCTGATTTATATCGGATTTATTTCCACATATGAACGAGGCCTGAAACCGATCTCGAAATATCCGAATGCATGCGTTTTTTTTTCCTGTTTACACTGTCATAGAACACATCCGATCCGTGTCACATATGTGCAAAAAATCGGAATTGGGTCACATTTCACTGACAGTGTAAACAAGGCCTGTGTGTGTGTGTGAGGTAAAATGACACGAGCTGTTGAAGCTCCGCCCACTGTGCCGGGAGCAGCACATCATTTGCATTTAAAGGGACAGAGACAAAAATGATGCGTTTTTGCTGACCCTCAAAAAGAGACAATTTTAACATGCTATATAAAAATATCTGTGGGGCATTTTGAGCTGAAACTTCACATACACACTCTGGGGACATCAGAGACTTATTTTACATCTTGTGAAAAGGGCATTATAGCACCCCTTTAATGTCGACTCTAAATTGTATTGTTTGCCAATGCAATGAGGCAAGAACCGGGGAGATATGATCCCTTTCGTTAGTACCTGTTAACAGTCTGGCTGCTGAATTTTGGACCATCCGTAGGAACCATAAATGACGCAATATTGAATATTTGACTAACACTGCTATATATGCATTAGGGGTGTAACGCTACGCCGGAGTCACGGTTCAGTACGTGCTGTGCTTTTGGGGTCACGGTACGATACGTGTTCGGCACAACAGGAAAAGTAAACAAATCCCAAATGCTAGGTTTCTTTTAATTTATTTTGAACAGATAGAAGCAAAAAGCACAGTTTGTTCCAGGCGTGTCATTGAGTCCCTCTGAGGTAGTTGGTACAGTACAATCTTTTCGAATCTCACAATTCGATCTTTAAACTGTATTGAGACATGTCACAATGTTTTGTAACAGGATTAAAAAAAAAAAATTGTAAAAAAAATTACAATCTCCTGAAGTTGACTTCTGGAAGTAAAGCACTTTGGTCAGAAGTTGAACATTAACGCGGTGTTATTTACAAGCAGGTCATTAACAAGAGCGTATTGTGTAAAAATAGCTGATTTATGTGAGAGTGAGTGTGTGAGAGTGAGTGTGTGAGAGTGAGTGTGTGAGAGTGAGAGTGTGAGAGTGAGTGTGTGAGAGTGAGTGTGTGAGAGTGAGTGTGTGAGAGTGAGAGTGTGAGTGAGTGAGTGAGTGAGTGAGTGAGAGTGAGAGTGAGTGAGTTTGTGAGAGTGAGTGAGAGTGAGAGTGAGTGAGAGTGAGTGAGAGTGAGTGAGAGTGAGTGAGAGTGAGTGAGAGTGAGTGAGAGTGAGTGAGAGTGAGTGTGTGAGAGTGTGAGAGAGGGTGTGATTGTGTGTGATTGTGTATGTGTGTGTGTTTGTATGTTTCTCTTGGCCAGACTGAATGTGTAGTATATCACCTGACGAGTGTGTTGCACACCGAGTCCGAACTTTCCGCACGTTAAAAAAATGTGATTTTCTGCGTTTTTGAGAGGATTTGAAGCATATTGAGAGGTGTTTTGACAATTCAGAGCCACCCAATGGCGATTACGAAAAAACGCATACAGAAATAAGTGTGCAAGGAGCCTGACCCAGTTGGCGCTGTGGTTCCTGCAGTGACTGACAGGGGGCGCCGTGAGCCTGTGGAGTGACCAGCTCCTCTTCTGCTGCAGGAGAGAGACGTGCTGAATACCAATGTGTGTGTGTGTGTGTGTGATCCACATCTCTGCCCAATCATTTCCCAGCCTGCCCTGGGGAAGTGCCATGTTTTATTGATGTTTCTCTCTCCGTGTGTGTGTGTGTGTGTGTGTCGTTGTATCACAGCGGGTCCCTTCGAATCCCGTCTGAATCTGTGTGGTGTTTAGAGACGCTGCCGTGATTGACAAGCTCATATCTATATGACGCATCATCTGTGTTGCCCTTACATGTTATCTATATCCACCTTATTCCTGACCATCTTATTCCTGCGTTTTGAATTATGGGTGGCTCTTCCGGTTTGGGGAACTTCCATTCAGAAAGACTGAAACAAATCATTTCAAATCATAAGGTTGCCCTATAAATAAAGCTGATCCGTCAGTTTCCCTTCATGTTTTATATTTTTAGACATCATGAGAATAACGTAATTTTAATGTGACATCATAACAAATATATCTACTAAGGCAAGAGCTCTTTTCAGTCGCTGTATTCTTTCCATAATGATTATTATAATTTTTTCCCTTTGCATTCTGCTGTAATAGTATGAAAAAGGACAATATATATTCTGCACATTTATGGTCTGTTCTCCCGATTTAATTTACGAAATATCCCATTAATAATTCACTGGAATGCACGAAGAATCTCTAGTTTTTCTCCTCAAATCCAGGCTTGTTTTCACAGGGAAATACAATTTATAATCAGTCAAAATGACGGAAATCACTTTGATATGTTATCACGCAATGCTGAAGTAAATGAACATTTCTGATCAAGGCAACGCATGTTAAATCACACAGGTACAGTATATATTACTACAGTGATACTACACACGTGCGTTATTGCTGTGGAAAGAATCACTCTTCTGTGTTTATGGTGTTTTGAAAGAACACCATATGTTGATGCTTTTACACTTTTAAATGTCATTTTAGTGTTTGATAGTTGAAAGATGAGTAGATTCATCATCTCATTGTACCCAGTTTAAAACAAACCCTGCATTATTGCGTTCACAGAGCGAGTCTTTCTCTGATAGTTTACAGCTTAACGGAATTTACACTCATAGTTCACGCAAAGCTTCACGGAGCGCAGGAACAAGGGCTAAGACTCAGCTGGCACATCTTACCCCTACCCGATGTTTTGATCACTGCGTTTGTCTGTTGTCACGTGTAATGTGTCTCAGATAACAGCTATATAAGACACAGCTGGCACATCTTACCCCTACCCGATGTTTTGATTGCTGCGTTTGTCTGTTGTCACGTGTGGTGTGTCTCAGATAACAGCTCACAGAAGGTGTACATCATGATGGAGGCCAGACTCGTCGCCCTCTTCAAAGCTGACGCTGAATACACCATTCTGGACAGGTGAGTTTATTAGTGCAGACTCTGAACCACACGATGATGTCACTTCCTTGTTCATAAAGAAACCCCTGCGTTCTGAAGATTCTATTGGCGTGTCGTGTGAGGTAGTGTGTGAGTGTGTGTTTTAGTGAGTGAGTGAGTGTGTGTGTGAGTTTGATTTTGTGTGTGTGTGAGTGATTGGTTGCAACTGAGTGTGTGTGTGAGTATGATTGTGTGTGTGATTGTGTTTGTGTGTGAGAGTGTGAGAGTGTGATTGTGTGTGTGCGCGTGTGTGCGTGTGTGCTCGTGTGTGAGAGTGTGAGTGTGTGTGTCTGTGTGTGTGAGAGTTTGTGTGTGTGTGAGTATGATTGTGTGTGTGTGATTGTGTTTGTGTGTGAGAATGTGATTGTGTGTGTGTGTGTGTGTGTGCACGTGTGTGTGTGTGCACGTGTGTGTGTGCGCGTGTGTGAGAGAGTATGATTGTGTGAGTGTGTGAGAGTTTGTGTGTGTGTGTGAGTGTGTGAGAGTTTCTGTGTGTGTGTGAGAGTTTGTGTGTGTGTGTGTGTGTGTGTGTGTGTGTGTGTGCGCGCTCTCTGAGCAGTGTGCTGGGCTGATAACACTAAGCTGAGGTATTGTGGGATTAGTCCTGAGCCGAACTGCTATTATTGATGAGTATCTGCTCCTGATTAAAGTTCTTCAGAAGCTGATGCTGTGACTGGAATGAGAAGCAACATTAAGAAGTGCAGTGAATTGATTTCACTGCACTTCTTAATGTTTCTGTTAAAACAAGTCATTCATTTGCTCACCACACCATATTCCAAACCTCTATGATGTTTTCTTTGTGTTCCTTCCTCTGTTGAACACAAAAAAATTGAAATTATGTAGTCGGTGCTGGTCATTCTTTTACATGCAATTACAGTCAATTTAGCAGCTTCAAAAAAAGTGTTTTAAATTAAAGTGTCATTAAAGAGCATATTGCAGGTAAAAAAAAAAAATATCTAAATGAATATATAACCTTGTATGAAAATACCATATGAAAAGTTAATACAGGATTTAAAATGTTTTAAAACGACATAAGGGCACTAAATTAGTAGATAAAGGGAGCGTTTCTTGGACTGCTCGCTTTTTTTTCAACATCGCGTCATTTTACGTCACGTCAGGGAGCCTCAGCCGCGGCTCAGTGCAGAGTAGGCTGGCATTCAGTGAGAGCGGCCGTGAGTCAGTGTGTTTTCGGTAGTTTTTGTATTTTAATTTATCATCGTCATGGTAAATTATTGTGTTTGTGGAGGTTGCAAATACTCCGGCCTGTCAGGACATCGAGTCCACAGGTTTCTATAACAAGAAAAGGGACGGTGCTGTATATCTTTCGTGCCTGGTGCGGTTTGTGCAGTTGAAGAGACGGGCTTCTCTTCCGCATCGGCTTCGAGAAACGCGGTCGTGTGTAGCGTTCACTTCAGATCGGAGGATTATCATCCCGGCGATATGATGGAGTTCAACATGGGATGCCGAAGCAAGAATATTGATCGTCTTATACTGTACCAATGGCATCAAATAGTGTGATATAGGTAGTCATGCCCTAAATAGAGGCAACTTGTAATTGAAAAACAAAATTACTAGGTTGTTTAAATATTCAAATCTTTAATTTAAGTGTTTACGTTATAACCCAGGTGAAAAATATGTATTAAAAATGTAGCCTACTTGAGTATATTTCTATTGTAAAAACATACTCAAGTATAGTTTTTATACATTTAATAGTATAAATCTACCCTAAACATACTAATGTCTGCTGGCGTGATATACGATGGTAATAATCTGTACAATATTGTGAGCACAGTGTATATCGTTAGCGAACGTGTATCTATAAGCACGTCTCTCACCAAGCACCTGTCCTGTTCTCCACTGGTTCTCCTCACACCACAACTCAATTTGCCTCTGACCGTCTGTCTGACATTAGTCCTGGCCTGTCCCTGCTCTCTTGGCAGCATAACAGGCTCATAACTGTATGGCTGTAGTCCGTCATACAAGTGAGTATTTCCTTAGCGTCCGAAATGTCATTGCGATCCATTGTTTTCCTGTTGTTTGAATCGACCGCTCTCCCGCCCGTTACGTCACGCCCGCCACGCCCATTTTCAGACGCGGAAGTAAAATGTTCTCACAAAAACGACTCCAGAAGCTTCTGTAGCGTATTTATAAGTATATTTTAAAGAAAATCTAGTTCCTACATTATTTTTCTATACATTGACTCGTTGGGTCCTCTAACCTGCAAGATGCCCTTTAAAGACATTCAGACCAGTTTTGTGAGACAATGTGTGTGTTAGACGTGTGTTCTGTGGCTCTTTTCCTATTATCGCTTTAAAGCTGCTTTGAAACAATCTATTTAGTTAAAAGCACTGTACAAATGAAGGTGACTTGACTGTTCACATTAAATTAAATTCCCACTTGTTTTTCTGTGTTGATCAATCAAAGACCCTTGTAAGTGTTCATATCCGAAAAGGTCAGGGAGAGTTTTGGCCTTATGTTTCAGAATTATCCCAGTAATTCTCCCACCGCTGTGCTGTTGTAGTTCAGTGCTGATTAAGTGTGTTTTTGTTTTATAGATTTCCTGGCAAGAACCTGAAGGGCAAAAAATACAAGCCTCTTTTTGAGTACTTCATCAAGGTGAACCGAGTAATCATCTCATACTCTCACGTCTCTTTAGAGTGAACATAGATTGAGGAAATACTGACAGAATTATATTATTTTGGGGTCAGCAAACCCTCTGGTGCGGTTTATGACCAAAAAATGTGAAGAAAAAAAATATTATATATATATTTTTTTGCTTTTTTTATATATATGATAAAAAAAAAATAAAAAAAAAAATGTTCTTCATCGGAATGGTACGAAACTTGGTAAAGGTTTTGGCACTTGCTATGTGAACACAAAAACAAATAATGGACATGATTCGAACAGGTTAAATGGTTCTGAAAAAATGGTCACACCTGTGCTCCTCAATGAGCGCATTGAAAATGAATGGAGATGAATTTCCTCTAGTGGAAGCGTTTGGTACTGCAGCCGAACACGCACTCACTGAAAGCTAATTTTTTTGAGATATCAGGCTCAAATTTGTTTAGATTTATGGCTTTGATTTTCTCACAGTTTTAGAGAAAAACATGTTTTTGAAAATATACATTTCATATAAAAATTTAAAATAGTATTTTTGCTAATTTTTCGTAACAATAAATGATTTTAATTTTTTTTTAAAGTTAAACCGCCACGTGTCATCTTTGAAAAGAGATCAAACTTAAGTCTGTCGCTCTAAAGCATTCAAGATTTACGACAGTGTAAGTTGGAAATTAAATTTTCAGGTCTATACTCAAAAAGTGAATAAATGGATTATAAATACAGCGTAAATATAATTTAGTACCATAAAATCCCCTAAAAATACACAATATTAAATAAAAAACATCATAGAACTAAAATGTAGTACATTAATTTCATTGAAATAAGAAAATTAATTTCGGTCATTTTTTACCGACACGCGAAGAGCACCAAAGTTGAGACGTCTGTCAGTATCGTGTTAGTATTATAATAAAGTTTCTGACCATAAATGTTGCTCTCTTCCGCTCAATTCTGCCGTTTTAATCCATGCAATCTTTGAGTGTGTGAAGTTGCACCAAATCCACTCCTTAAAATGTCATTAGTCAGGATGATATGACACAAGTCTTTCTGTTTAAAGCTCTGCATCTGTTAATGTGATCTTGAAGAATGCTTGTCTGTCCTCAGTGTAAGGAGAGTGGGGCGTTCTCTGTGGTGGTTGATAACTACGTGCGTGATGATGATGGCACAGGAGTGGTTCATCAGGCCCCGTACTTTGGAGCTGTAAGTCACATCTATATTGTACTTGCATTCAATTGTGTGCTTCAGGGATTGTGGGTAAAATCGTGTCCTAACCAGAAGCAATGCGATAAGATTCCAGAAACAGAGTCTCTCTGCAGGCACACTGCCCTCACAATCAAATCAATCGAAAATCACAGCCAATCAGAAGAGTGTGTGGGTGGAGTCTCTGCAAGCGCACTGCACTCCCAATCAAATCAATCAAAAATCACAGCCAATCAGAAGAGTGTGTGGGTGGAGTCTCTGCAAGCGCACTGCACTCCCAATCAAATCAATCAAAAATCACAGCCAATCAAAAGAGTGTGTGGGCGGAGTCTCTGCAAGCGCACTGCACTCCCAATCAAATCAATCAAAAATCACAGCCAATCAAAAGAGTGTGTGGGTGGAGTCTCTGCAAGCGCACTGCACTCCCAATCAAATCAATCAAAAATCACAGCCAATCAAAAGAGTGTGTGGGCGGAGTCTCTGCAAGCGCACTGCACTCCCAACCAAATCAATCGAAAATCACAGCCAATCAGAAGAGTGTGTGGGCGGAGTCTCTGCAAGCACACTGCACTCCCAATCAAATCAATCAAAAGTCACAGCCAATCAGAAGAGCGTGTGGGCGGAGTCTCTGCAAGCGCACTGCACTCACATCCAAATCAATCAAAAGTCACAGCCAATCAGAAGAGCGTGTGGGCGGAGTCTCTGCAAGCGCACTGCACTCCCAACCAAATCACAGCCAATCAGAAGAGTGTGTGGGCGGAGTCTCTGCAAGCACACTGCACTCCCAATCAAATCAATCAAAAGTCACAGCCAATCAGAAGAGCGTGTGGGCGGAGTCTCTACAAGCGCACTGCACTCACATCCAAATCAATCAAAAGTCACAGCCAATCAGAAGAGTGTGTGGGCGGAGTCTCTGCAAGCGCACTGCACTCCCAACCAAATCAATCGAAAATCACAGCCAATCAGAAGAGTGTGTGGGCGGAGTCTCTGCAAGCACACTGCACTCCCAATCAAATCAATCAAAAGTCACAGCCAATCAGAAGAGCGTGTGGGCGGAGTCTCTACAAGCGCACTGCACTCCCAATCAAATCAATCAAAAGTCACAGCCAATCAGAAGAGCGTGTGGGCGGAGTCTCTGCAAGCGCACTGCACTCACAATCAAATCAATCAAAAATCACAGCCAATCAAAAGAGTGTGTGGGCGGAGTCTCTGCAAGCGCACTGCACTCCCAATCAAATCAATCGAAAATCACAGCCAATCAGAAGAGCGTGTGGGCGGAGTCTCTACAAGCACACTGCACTCCCAACCAAATCAATCAAAAGTCACAGCCAATCAGAAGAGCGTGTAGGCGGAGTCTCTGCATGCGCACTGCACTCCCAATCAAATCGATCAAAAATCACAGCCAATCAGAAGAGTGTATGGGCGGAGTCTCTGCAAGCGCACGCTCTCGCAGTGAAATCGATAAGTATAGAATGATGTTCATAAATTATTGCATGATTAAAAAAACCACTGAGTGACTGAAACTATCTTTGAATACAGGTGAATTATCCTTTGTCAGTACGCAGTACAGCTATAGAGGTCACAAAAAATTGTATTCAAACTCATATTAGATGCTTTTAACATTAAATAAAGCACATAACCAGTACCTAAGATTATCATTGTCATAGTTGATATGTTCTTGTTCCAGAAACCGTTTCTAAAATAGAATCGTTCCATATCGCCAGCTGGACAACAACTCTGATTAACGCAGAAAAGGCAGCTTTTATCACGCCTCACATCTGGTTAGGACACAGTGTAATGTTGCTTTATTGAGTAATAAAATAACAGAAGGCTCTACAATGACTATGGTAAATCGAGTTTGAATAATTACAATGATCAATAGTAATAAATTACGGTAACACTTCATTTGACATGTTACATGTACTTACTATAGTAATAACAGTAAATTATACGTAATTACATGCAACTAACCCTCAACCTAATCCTACCCTAACCCTATAGTAAGTACATGTAGTTACTTAATATTACTCAGTACTTAAATATTTAATTACACTGTAACAATGACACCTTAAAATAAAGTGTAACCTAAATTACTTCTACAGTTCTCCACGTCATATGAATTATTTTTTTTTTAATCATCCATCAATGTGGAGTTGAAATTAGCGAATTCACACTCATTCCCAACAGATCTGTGGAAAAAAGTATTTTCATTTAAATGAATTAATTTGTAAGAAAACCAAAAAGCAGATCCAAGACGCCCTTGAACAGTTCCTATCAGGACAGCTGAAGAAAGTGTTCGGGTCATTACATAAACCTTGAAGCACAGTTGAAGCGGTTTATTAAAAAGAGTGACAGGAGGAAGCCTTTGCTGAGAAACCCATATCGCATTCGGCCCGAAGGCTGGTGAGCATCTCGAGCTCGATCCCCTCTGACGAGACCGGCGTGAACCCGGGTCCGTCGTCTTCTCACAGCAGAACTCTTGAAGGTAGAAACACAAACAGATGATGCTAAAAATGAAAAAAATGCACATGAGCTGAAACGATTCATTACAGGAGAACAACCAGAACATACAGTAAAGCACACAGAGATGTCCTGCAGTGCTCATACTTCACTGCTGTAAATCAGTGTTTCTAACCTTTTTGTGGCCACGGCACGATTTTGATAAGTAAAAAATCCCACGGCACACCACTAAATAAAAACATAACGGGAACACTTTACAATGTGGTTCATTAGTTAACATTAGTTAGTGTTTTAACAAACACACGAACTAACCATGAGCAATACATTTGTTGCTGTATTTGTTATTCTTTGTTAACGTTAGTTAATAAAAATACATTGTTTGTTCATGTTAGTTCACAGTGCATTAACTAATGTTAACATGATTTTAATAAAGTATTAGTAAATGCTGAAATTAACAAAGATTAATAAATGCTGTGTAAGTGCAGTTCATTATTAGTCCATGCTAGCTAATGTAGTTTACAATAAGGTTCATTAGTTAACATTAGTTAAGTATTACCAATATAACAAAATTGCACAAACATGCATTGCTTCAAATGGCATATAAATCTAGATATTAGGCTTTATTAAAAGTAGTAATCACATTTAATGTGAAAGCTTAAGGTAGGAACACAATAAGAATGATTTTGATAAAACAACAAATTTACATATCGTCGCTGTCGGGCGGAAACCTCGTATTTAACTAAACACTCGTCGAAGTTGGTATTGCGGCTTTATATAGCTATGGTCAGACACTTGCACGTGTCATTATAATATTAACATTTTATGAAAATTGAACGTTCTTGTTTCCATTTGTTTCATTTCAAGATCTGAGGGGAATTATCCATTGTTGCTTTTACAGCTGCAAAGCTGGAGCACTAAATGATATTCAGAGTCACATTACACGCTTTTAACATTAAATAAAGCACATAAACAGCACCTGAGATTATCATTGCCACACTTTGTGTTTGTGTCGCAGAAAAATAGAAACCGTTTCTAAAATAGAATCGTCGCGGCTGGTTAGGGTAAAAACTCTGATTAACATGGAAAAGACGCCTTTTATCGCGCGTTGCAGCGTCGCGGCTGGTTAGGACATGGTGTTAGTTTAACATAATCTACAGCTGATGTCCTCGGGTTGTTTTGCATATCAGTTCTTCATGTACGTGGCTTTGAGCAGGATCGTATCATTGGGCTCATTTCTCTTGTGTGTCATATGACAGATGTTTGTTTTTCCCATTCCTAGCACAGTGCCAGTGTGTTCTGACATTGATTCATGGGAAACACTTTCATTGTGCTCTCAGAATCACAGGTTTTGAACTTCACAGAAAGTTTCCTCTGTCCACAGGATGATTACCGCGTCTGCATGGACTATAAGATCATCCAGAGAGACTCGGCTCCCATCTGCCCCGTGGACTCATCCGGTGTGTTCACCGCAGAGGTCACACACTTCGCTGGTCAGTACGTGAAGGTACGGATGCTGTCCGCATTTACACTGCAGGTCTTGATGCCCAATTCCAATTTTGTGACTATCCGATTTTTTTTCTTACATCTTCTTTTAAAAGTAACCCATATCTGATATCTTTTATAATAATGATATATTAAACCTGATTTAGATCCAAATGAGTCGAATCGAATCGCAAGCTTGTGAATCAAAATTGAACAGTGAAATTGGTCTCTGTCGTTACTGAATGTGCATTTTTGAACAAATTGTTTGAGTGAATAATTCAATGATCCATTCATAAAGAGTGCCACTTGCTTTGTTTCCAAATGAATCTGCATTCTTGAACAAATTGTTTGAGTGAATAATTCAATGATCCATTCAAAAAGAGTGCCACTTGCTTTGTTTCCAAATGAATCTGCATTCTTGAACAAATTGTTTGAGTGAATAATTCAATGATCCATTCAAAAAGAGTGCCACTTGCTTAGTTTCCAAATGAATCAGCATTCTTGAACAAATTGTTTGAGTGAATAATTCAATGATCCATTCATAAAGAGTGTCACTTGCTTAGTTTCCAAATGAATCAGCATTCTTGAACAAATTGAGTGAATAATTCAATGATCCATTCATAAAGAGTGTCACTTGCTTAGTTTCCAAATGAATCAGCATTCTTGTACAAATTGAGTGAATAATTCAATGATCCATTCATAAAGAGTGCCACTTGCTTAGTTTCCAAATGAATCAGTATTTTTAAACAAATTGGTTGAGTGAATAATTCAATGATCCATTCATAAAGAGTGTCACTTGCTTAGTTTCCAAATGAATCAGCATTCTTGAACAAATTGAGTGAATAATTCAATGATCCATTCATAAAGAGTGTCACTTGCTTAGTTTCCAAATGAATCAGCGTTTTTGAACAAATTGGTTGAGTGAATAATTCAATGATCCATTCAAAAAGACAGTCACTTGCTTAGTTTCTAAATGAATCAGCATTTTTGAACAAATTGTTTGAGTGAATAATTCAATGATCCATTCATAAAGAGTGTCACTTGCTTGGTTTCGAAATGAATCAGTATTTTTAAACAAATTGGTTGAGTGAATAATTCAATGATCCATTCAAAAAGAGTCTCACTTCCTTAGTTTCCAAATGAATCAGCATGTTTGAACATATGGAAGGCAGTGCTGTAGTTCAGCCAGTCACAACGCTCACTTTTCACTATCCAATCAACAACTCTGTTTCTTGGTCAATAGCCATTTCGCTCAGAAATGTATCAGTAATATAAAATGGTAAATCGGGTTGCATCTTCAGTTTCATGCAGCTGTGGAACTGGTCTCTGGCAGTGAAGTGTTCAGCTGAGGAGACTTGTGCAGTCCAGCACTCAGAGGAGCAGTTAAGCTCCACACAGTTGAAAAAGCTCTTTAAGGAAACTCCTAGTCTCCAGCGTGACGTTCAGCGGGTGTGTGGGTGTGATTGGGTGACAGAGGGACTATGGGAGCGCTGATGTCAGCAGTTTAGCCCAGAGCTAGACGACTGACAGAGAAACAGAGCTCTATTTCCTGAGAATAACTTTCCTTACAGTTCTGCTCTGTCATTTTGTATTTCGGCACTCATAGTCAGTTTCTCTTGCCTCATTACCGCGCTCACACATCCCTGCGGTGTCTGTGAATTAGAGCCGATAGAGACGCACTCCCTGACAGTTTGGGAATATTGAATCAGGGTGCAAATTACTGGTGGGTTTGCTAATTTACACTTTTTAG
The DNA here is from genome assembly GCF_029890125.1 of Rhinichthys klamathensis goyatoka. NCBI lineage: Eukaryota > Metazoa > Chordata > Actinopteri > Cypriniformes > Leuciscidae > Rhinichthys > Rhinichthys klamathensis. Next base: position 2,484,338 of record NW_026606634.1, read on the forward strand.
GGTCTGAAACCTTATGTAGGTTATGCAAAACAATAGTTCACCCAGAAATAACTATGCATGTTCTGTTATCTTTTACTCCCTCATTAAGGTATTATTTCAGTTATAGGAAAATATCAGTGAATAGCAGAGTAGGATGCAAGAAATAAATATAAAGTTAAGTTTTGTTGTTTTATTTAGGTCCCCCTGTGGTGAAAATCAAGTTTTTAATGTGGTGTTTTTAATATGGTTTAAGACACACCATGTGTAAATTCATAAGTCGCATTGCTGAGTATTTTCTCCTTAAAACGGCAGTGAACCAAAGACAGTCTCAAAAACACGGTTTGAAATGAGGCAAGGGTGTCGAGTTACATTCAAGCTATTTTAAGGCATAAATAATTTTTTTTTCAAGGACAAAACATTTAAATATGTCATTATGGTGATCAAAGATGATTTTTAAGAGGTAAAATTAATGACTACACAGGGACTTTAAATTAAATATCTCAGGATTTGTGCTTCTAATGTGTTTAAAAATTCTCATGGGAATTCAACGTGAAGCCTTCATTGAATCTGCCAGACCGTTCCTGGCGATTGATAAATGAGTTGTGAGTCTTGTAAACACTGGTGTGGTTTCATGTAAGACCTCACAGGTGAAAGTTTTCTACAGGAGGAATTCAGATACCCTTCAAAAGGCCTCACAGGTTAAGAAAAGGCTCTTATAATCGATTATGCATGAGACAGGAAGCCAATTCAGCTGCAAGGACACACTGGGCATGTTTCCATTAAAGTGAATTAATATGACTTTTGTTGAAAGGCAGTCATTGAAACGTGCAGGAGTTTCATGCATTTGTACAGCTGGCGTCGAGCCCGGCTGCAGATAAAGCCATAAAGCGAGGCCTGTATCTGCAGCCAGAGAAAAGCTGTATTCTTTAATTGTCACACTTTGTCTGCTTTTATCCACTGCATGCTTCAAGACTTTGTTCCTCTGTCCTCAATGCTTTCAGGATGCAGACAAAAACATCATCAAGTGGCTGAAGGAGAACGGGCGTCTGGTGAACGCCAGCTCTTTCAAGCACAGCTACCCTTTCTGCTGGAGGTTTGTGATTTCATTTACTCTGCTCACATTTAACATTACTCAACACATTTCTGCAGGTGACATCCAGTTATTTCCATTGAAATTGAGCAGTTTGTCTAAGAGCCAAGAATATTCATAATATACAGTATTGGCTGGCAGTTAGGGCTGTCAATCTTCCTCTATAATACTATTCGAATTCCATTCCTTATTTTATTTAATATTCGAATAATATTCGAATATTAAATGCTCAAATTCATCCTATTATTTACGACATTACTCAGGCTTATGGATCGCCAATGCCCCATAGCATGTGGTTGTTGTTACACGTTCTGTCTACTAGAGGAATATCTAACATTACAATAAACATTTTATTCGTGCTGAATGTGGTTGAAGCGCTACCGATGGTTTTCGGCTATTATCTCCGCTAAAACACCACCAAAAATTCTGAAACTTATATCGTTCTTTTCAGTTCGACTAGACGGTTCCAGCGAGTTTGGTGCTCGCCGAATCCGTTGAGTTTTCACCAAGATATTTGCGCTTCACGGGCGCTTTTTTACGTTGTTAAACATTTACCATTTTTGACAGTATTGTTATGATGATACAGCGTGGATAACGTGCACAATTGTGTTACGATTCAAAAACGTTATTGTTCATCAGACGAAACAAAAGCATTTCATTTTCACATGTGTGTAAGTCAAGGTGGCGAGAAAGGCAAGATTCCATGAATGGGAATAGGAGCAGGCTTCACTCAATGATTAAACTTAAACTTTAAGAATGCTGGCCTGATGATTAGAATATATAACGTTAAACAGGAAAGAGGCCGCACTCATAAATTGTTTTATTTGCACAAACGCGTTTCGGCGCGTGCCTTCTTGAAAAGCGTACCTTCTTGAAACGCGTTTGTGCAAATAAAACAATTTATGCATAGTGCGGCCTCTTTCCTGTCTATATATATATAAAAAAATGAAAATATACATAAAAAAAAACAATATTCGAATAGTAACTTCAGCATTCGAATAGTATTGATTTTTTTAATATTCGAATTATATTCGAATTTCGGAAATCGTTCCAACAGCCCTACTGGCAGTGTATATTATGAATATCATTGGCTCTTTGACAAATTGTTTTTGCTCCTCTTTTGTAAGTCGCTTTGAATAAAAACGTCTGTTAAATGCATAATGCAATAAAAAAAGAGTGCTAACTCCAAAAAATGAGTTAATTAACGATTAATCGCATCCAAAATAAAAGTGTGTTTTATTTATTTATTTAAGAAAAATGTTTTATTTATATATAAATTATGTATAAATATATATACAGCATGCAAATAATTCTTAAATATATACATGCATATGTCTGTATTTATATATACAAAATAATTATACACATTAAACTTGCATATATTATGTAAACACACACTTTTATTTTGGATGCGATTAATCACATAATAAGGGCTGTCTGTTTAATAAGTTAATGTGAGTCATTATTATTGTTTAGCAGGGCTGATGAACCAATAGTGATCTTAAATCCCAAGCTTCAGTCTTTTAGTCTGTGCTGTTTTCAGTTTATGAATGGAAAAGCTTCACTAAACATAATTTGCCTGTCAATAATCACCATAAGTTTTGAGCTTTGATAATTTTGGCAAGTCTCGGCTTTCAAATTCTGTCGGTTTTATAATAAAATTAAAGCATTAAATGTGGTTTTGCGCTCTATAATGTGGCGTGACAGTTCAAGCGGCTCATGAACCGATTATCTCTTCCTCTTTACTACTGGTTACAGCACCAAATAAACATCAATGAACATCAGAAAGTGTTGAAAGATACAAAACAACTTACTGAAATCAATCATGTCTCATGCAATCGATCAACACGTGTTTCAACCGCGGAAAGACGTCAATAAAACAGCTTGAGGGACACTTCACATAACCTCAGAAAAGCCATTCAGTCAGAGCCGATCCTGACCTCCCTGGGGCCCTAAGTTATGGGGCCCTCCTACCTAACCCATGAGCCATGTAAACCATTTGCCATCGCCACACAGTCACACCTGACACCCCAGTTCTCCCACTACAATCCTCCCTCGTTTAGTTTGTACTAATGAAAATGTAATTCCTGATATCAGAAATAGACATATTTTATATTAAGATCAATAATTCACATTTTAAATAGTACAAATTTAATTTTTGATATAAAAAATGCATCCTGTGAATTAATAAAAGCTCAAATGGCTTGCCATTGCATGTCACTGTGTTTTAAATGATAAAAGCAATAATTGATACTTGATGGTTATTATTTACTGATGGATGCATCCATATTGACCAGTATGTCCAGCCAATCAACATTTTAAATGCGATATAGTCAATGTCAATAGATTGCTTTCCATCTTGCTTTATTGCAGAGTTGTAACTAAAAACTGACTGGGAGACTAGATAATCATTGTCTTGTTTGAAAAGTATGAGCGCCTAATGAGGAGTGCCATCACGCCCATATTGTACTGGTAACTGGTCCCCATAGATGTTTTACTGGAAAGTGCGTGTTTCATTTCGTGCACGCGCATATGCACTCATGTTAATGCGCGACACGGTTATCTTTTCCGAGCTGCAGTTTATAAACAAACACCGTTGTCCGTTGCCCTTTGTATTATCAAACGTAATCTCATGAAAGTGCGTATCTATACCACGAATTTAATTTCTCGTGCTATTCATACGCCAAAAATGTTTTTTGCGCGCATATGCTACGCACAGTAAATCTCTTAGGTAGGATTATGGGTGTGGAGTGCGTGCATATTACATGCCAAAAAGTGCGTATCATATGCACGCGAAACCTGCGTAGGCTATATGCACGCAAAAACTATTTTTGGCGCATAAATGGCACGAGAAATTAAATTCGTGGTATAGATACGCGCTTTTAAATTCACTCACATGGTGTTTTTCTCAGTCTCTTTTCATGACCAGAAGGATAGTTCCGCTTAATTATCTCGTCGATGTTGTAAACTTTGATTGACGCGCTTTGACACGAGGGGAGGCGGGGCCTTGAGTTATTTACGGGGCCCTACGCAACTTGCGTAGTGTGCGTATAGGGAGGATCGGCTCTGCATTCAGTGACCATAAACTCGATAGTTAGCTAGAACAATAACTCGAGAGGAGCATTTTGATAAATATATGCACTATATTATATAGTCGTTATAATATTACTTATCCTATTCTTCAATATTTAATGTATGTTTGAATAAATCGGTCATGAAAATAGCTGGCATTTATTAAGTTATTATAACATTATTATACAAACTTCCTTATGTATAATTGAAATATTTGTATACAATAGTAATGAACCGACCGACGGGGTTCCCTGTATAGTTTACATCATTTAGGAGAGATTGTTATCCGGGAAAATTTGTCATGTAAATGAATCGATATTGAATCGGATTTGAATTAAATTGAATTAAAAATGGAAATGGAAAATAGTTTTTCCTGTAATTTACTTTGTTAATCTATTAACCACTATCAGCTGTTTGGTTCTGCTGACCACCCAAATCACTTAGCATAAATCCAGAGAACTTGACTATTGTCGAAGGTTTTTTTTTTCCCTCATTGCCCAACCTGTGGGAGGGGACCTCGCAGTTCTGTGCCCTCTTCTGGACGGGGGAAAGTTAAATCGATAGCGTGGCCTATAGAGAGGCCTGGAGCATTAGCATATGGTGCTCAATACGGACCCTGCTTCTTCAGCACTTCACATGACCGTGAGTCTGCCGGCAGAGGTCACAGCCTCATTAACCCATCTCAAGAAGGGAAAGTCATGCAACGCTTACGCCATCAATAAATCACTCTCATATTGACTCTTATGAGCTCTGCCCATCCTGTCACATTATGGATATTGAAGGGGTTTGTCCGTGTAAATGGGCAGCAGATATTGACGCTCGATCAGGAGAGATTCAGAATGCTAATGCTGAGTCTCACAGAGGTCAAAGATGTTTCTCATCTGTTATCTTTAGCCCCTTTCACACATACAGCCTTTACTGGTAAATTACCGGTAAACAGATCATGTGTGAACAGGACCTTTTCAAATATACCAGTAAATTGGTTCCTGCAATTTACCAGTAAGGGAAGTTGTAACATTACCGGTATATGCGCTTTGTGAACGCGGAATGAAGATTACCGGTATTTTGCACGTACGAGGTCAGAACGCGCAAGAAGTGATTTGGGCCAATCAGGCAACGGCCCTGGGACATTCATAAAATGATGATGCAGATGACGCGTTTACTCATCACTGTTTACAAATGTCTTCAAATTGGAGTGATACCGAAACTAAAGCGCTTCTCCTCGTCCGGGCGGATGAAGAGATTTGTCAACAACAGTTAGTGATACTGTCACGTATGATAAAATAACAAGGCTTCTTCAGCAACAAGGCATAAACCTCCAGTTAATGACATCATCACCGAGTTTACCGGTATTTTGGAACTGATGTGTGAATATGGTCTGTTACCGGTAAAGTCGTTCTGGGAATTTACGGTACGGTAATTTACTGGGATTGCTGTGTGAAAGGGGCTATAGACTGCTGTCAGAAAAACAACATAGCATGAAACCAGCAGAGAACAGAGACCGGTTTCACTTTTAGCTCATCATTCAGTAAAGCTCAACCAACAGAAGATACTTTCATCTGGTCTTGGTTAGCTGGTTAACGTAACACAACCTCTGACTCGAGGAACAAGCTAAATAGTAGATTAAAACCTGTTGATTGATCATTGCATTAATGGCCAGAATAAATATCATTCTAGAAACTGTCAAATTAATCATTTTTAAAATAATTGTTAGGTACAAGTAGAAAGTAGGGATCCAGCACTCTGATATCTTGAGTTGCTTTTGTCGCTTTTTAAACCGTTCGGCTAGCGGTCAGACATGACTAATCCAAATTCAGTACTGTGTGCTAATCATAGTCATTACTGCTCAGCTCCTAAAATAGACACCAATGCCCTTTTAGATATTAACTGAAAGACCGTGTACATTATTCCCCTTAGCATTGAATAATTGAATCGCAACAATGGTTCAATTTACATAGTGATTCATTATTTATATGATATATAATATATGGCATTTTGTATTTTGGAAGATACTCAAAGCAAAACCAATTTATCATTCTATAATTATAATAAAAATTTTTTTGAATAGTTTAACTTTTAAAATGATTAATCACATAGAGGTTTCTTCATTATCACTGAAACACAGTATGTTTATGAAGAAAAATGACTGAAAAACTTTACTTCTAGAGCAATGTTCTATAGGTTTCCCAAACAATTTTACCATGCCTTCCCTTCTGCCATTGTTTGGTAGTCCTGCCATATGAAGCTTGCACATTTATTGCATCTTTTATTATTGAAAAAAACCCTTTATTTTGCAGGTCGGACACGCCGCTGATCTATAAAGCAGTGCCCAGCTGGTTTGTGAGGGTGGAACACATGGTGGAGAAACTTCTGGACAACAACAGCAAATGCTACTGGTACAGTGAATCTGGCATCTATAGACCAGTATGACCTAAATATATATATGCATGACTGGACAAACTCTTTTATCGAAGTTTGGTTGCCATTTCCTCATACCTTTTAATAGGATATTCAGTCTCTTGATGACGTGTGATATGGTGCTTTGTGAGAACTGCATAGCAAGTGCTTGTCTTTTTCTGAGATGCAGTTTCAAAGTCATTTTAGTTAGTTTTGTGTGACTCGTTGTTAAATTCCTTGAAGCCTTTTCTTCTGAATTTTCAGATTTTCAAAAAAAAAAAAAAGGTGCTCTTTCACACTCATCCTTTGATCTCACTGAATTTGTCCAGGTTTCATCTACAGTCCATCATGGCAAAAAGCTTTTCAAAGAGTTTTTGTCCGTCAGATCTTTTGTCAGAAAGGACCCAAAGATTCACGTTGACTAATTAGCCTTTATCTCCTGAATGCAAAGTTCAGTCTGCATGAAACTTGGTACACTTTCAAAAGAGGATGTTTTAAGGATATGCACCAATTTTACATCCAATTCTGGCTATATTTGGCACTGTAACTGAAATATATTCAAACTCCGCAATTGTTTGGTGAAGATAATGGAAATTTGCCACATGCACATGACAGCTGTGTTCTGTTGCGGTCATTCACTCTTATTTTACACTGTTTCTCGGACCCTGGTAATTGCCACTTGCAACTATATTTGAAAGTAAAAGTGTCATCTTTAATATATGCGCATAATCTACAGCCTCCTGCGTAAAACAATAACTGGACGAGAAAGGCTGAATGTGGATGTTTTAGTGTACACTGGCAGCTGCTCAGTGCTCTACAGAGACGCTGTGGTGTAACTGATGTTTGGGCCAAAGCACAGGTGTTTGGCAGTATATGTGTGTATCAGAGCCGATCTGCTGTAATGTGACTATCACACCAAGTCTCTGTGCTGCAGATGAAATGCAGAAAAGGCCATAATGGCAGAAGATTTCAGCAAGGTGCTTTGGGTTTATGTGGTTTAGTGCGCCCACAGCATAATAAAATCACATATATCTGCATGATTTATATGGTTGAACTGTTCTGTGTCCAGATCTGAGATTTGTGATGGGTTGGGGCGATGCTGTATGTCAGGGTCTCTCTCTCTCTCTCTCTCTCTCTCTCTCTCTCTCTCTCTCTCTCTCTCTCTCTCTCTCTCTCTCTCTCTCTCTCTCTTTAAATATTTATATAAACAATAAATAACAAGAAAAATAATTATGACAAAAAATACCTTTGTACAAAAAACAACAACACCACCTTTGTACATTTGTACCTACATTCAGACATGTTAAGTTGTCTCTCTCTCTCTCTCTCTCTCTCTCTCTCTCTCTCTCTCTCTCTCTCTCTCTCTCTCTCTCTCTCTCTCTCTCTCTCTCTCTCTCTCTCTCTCTCTCTCTCTTTTTTCTGTGGCTTGTGTAATTGTACTTTTCAGTTTAATGTTGTCTTATGTTTAAGATTGTGGAAAAAGTACATCTTTATTGGAGCTGAAACAACATGAGGGTAACAGAAGAATGACACAATTTCTTTCACCCATTATTTCATCAAACATACTTTTTTTAGCATCAGTCCCAAGATGCCATACAGACTGAAGTGCCTTCGCATACCTGTCCTGATTTGACCCTAGTTGCAGCATGCTAACAGTCTAACGCACATTTCTTCTGTTGACTTATTAACTAGTCCTGCAAATCCAGCCCATCACAGTGTCCTTAAATTCTACATTTAGTTCATAGATGAGAGAGCATAGGAGAAGAGAAAAATCATTAAATTGATAAAGTGGGTGTTGAGATGGAGCTTAAATAGAAATGCCTCTTCCCGATGAGAATTGATGAAGTCAGTGGTGTCCTGATGAAAGCTTTCTCTCTGTGCCGTGTCTTGAAGAAGGGCATCCCAGGAGGACATTTAACCTTTCTTTATTAAGGGATGGATTATTTTAAGTTGTTAGTTTTGTTTTTCTTTTCCAAGAAAGAGGATAACAACAATTAAAAAGTCTGTCCTACTTGTGTGGCATAAAATCAGTGAGCACTAACCCTTTACACAGAAATTAGTTTTGCGTATATATATATATATATATATATATATATACACTCACCGGCCACTTTATTAGGTACACCTGTCCAACTGCTCGTTAACACTTAATTTCTAAGCAGCCAATCACATGGCGGCAACTCAGTGCATTTAGGCATGTAGACATGGTCAAGACAATCTCCTGCAGTTCAAACCGAGCATCAGTATGGGGAAGAAAGTTGATTTGAGTGACTTTGAACGTGGCATGATTGTTGGTGCCAGAAGGGCTGGTCTGAGTATTTCAGAAACTGCTAATCTACTGGGATTTTCACGCACAACCATCTCTAGGGTTTACAGAGAATGGTCCGAAAAAGAAAAAACATCCAGTGAGCGGCAGTTCTGTGGGCAGAAATGCCTTGTTGATGCCAGAGGTCAGAGGAGAATGGCCAGACTGGTTCGAGCTGATAGAAGGGCAACAGTGACTGAAATAACCACTCGTTACAACCGAGGTATGCAGCAAAGCATTTGTGAAGCCACAACACGCACAACTTTGAGGCGAATGGGCTACAACAGCAGAAGACTCCACCGGGTACCACTCATCTCCACTACAAATAGGAAAGAGGCTACAATTTGCAAGAGCTCACCAAAATTGAACAGTTGAAGACTGGAAAAATGTTGCCTGGTCTGATGAGTCTCGATTTCTGTTGAGACATTCAGATGTTAGAGTCAGAATTTGGCGTAAACAGAATGAGAACATGGAACCATCATGCCTTGTTACCACTGTGCAGGCTGGTGGTGGTGGTGTAATGGTGTGGGGGATGTTTTCCTGGCACACTTTAGGCCCCTTAGTGCCAATTGGGCATCGTTTAAATGCCACGGCCTACCTGAGCATTGTTTCTGACCATGTCCATCCCTTTATGGCCACCATGTACCCATCCTCTGATGGCTACTTCCACCATGTCACAAAGCTCTAATCATTTCAAATTGGTTTCTTGAACATGACAATGAGTTCACTGTACTAAAATGGCCTCCACAGTCACCAGATCTCAACCCAATAGAGCATCTTTGGGATGTGGTGGAACGGGAGATTCGCATCATGGATGTGCAGCCGACAAATCTGCGGCAACTGTGTGATGCCATCATGTCAATATGGACCAAACTCCCTGAGGAATGCTTCCAGCACCTTGTTGAATCTATGCCACGAAGAATTGAGGCAGTTCTGAAGGCAAAAGGGGGTCCAACCCGTTACTAGCATGGGGTACCTAATAAAGTGGCCGGTGAGTGTATATCCCAATGCTTAAAAGCTTTAATGTAGTCAATCATAAGATTCTCACTAACAGACCTGCAAGGTTTTTTATGGATGGTTTTAAATCCTACTTGTTAAAATAGACATTTTGTTGCTGTAGGTAATAAATCTTTAAAACAAAATGGCCATTTCTTGTAGCGTCCCACAAGGTTCGATTTTAGGACCGCTGTTGTTCTTGTTTTAAGTTACCTTTACAATGATATTTTTTTATAGCTATGCAGATAAAGCACATCTATGTCTATTCTGTCTGTAGATCAGTACTACTTGTATGCTGGGCAACTTGTATTAAAGCCATAACAAATGTAAATATGAGTCTAAACAGTGAAATCACCAGGCTGTAGTTTTAAGCATGAACTGTTAGACTGTCTTCGAGCACCAGATTACAGTACGTCCTTTCTGAGACATTCAACAACCCGACAGTAGGTGAAAAGCATCGACCAACGCCAACACGTGGTGTAACACACTGTTCCGACAAAGTGTCTGTTGCAGTTGTTCGGTGTCTGGCGGTGCAGTGTGAATCGGGCTTATAACTAGGGGTGTAACGATACACAAACCTGACGGTTCGGTTCGTCCTACGGTTTTGAGGTCTCGGTTCGGTTCGGTTCATTTCGGTGGGGTGGGGGGGTTTAGAAAGCTAAAATTGCTTTTATTTTTTATTAAACAGTGCTTTAATGAACAAATTGTGTCCTTGTCTTTAAATTAATTCAATTACAAGTAAACGTTTCTCAAGGATAACAAAATTATCTGCTAAGCTGTAAACTACAGCCCTTACTTGCACATTACTGAATTAAAGCTTAACAACAGAGCCTAGACTTTTAGGCTAAATGATAATAATCAACACTCAAATAACAAATTGTATGAAAACATGTAAACTGCACATAAGGCAATTTTTGCATTAACATGTTTTTACTCTAATTTGTTATTGTTATATAATAATTTACACAGTTGCTGTTATTTTCATGACAACTATTTAAAACATACATTAAATAATCAAGATATCATAAACAGGTTAAGTAAAATATTATATATAGGCTAATATATAGCATTTATTTAGTGAAAGAGTAAGCAAACCAGCAAGCTGTGGACACTGAATGACTTGCCTGAGGTAAATATAAAGCTATGTGAAAAACTAAGCGTTTTATTGACGTATTTCCGCTGTTGAAACACTGATTGAGAAACTTACACGAGTTATGATGCCTTTCAGTAAGTATACTGTATCTTTCAACATACCTTCGGGTGTCCATTCATGTTTATTCTGTAACTGAGGAAGAGATGATCGCGCTCCGCGCTGCCGCATGCATACAGTGATATCTGTCACGCCACATCTAAGAGCGCCAAAACGGCATTTATTGTTTGCATTTCGTGATCAAATAGACATAATTTGAAAGATTACAGCTTGCTTATTATCAAAAGTAACAAAACACTGAGCTTATTGCGATTATATGTGGTTAATGGTGGTTAGGCAACAGCCCTGTATTCGTTGTGTACACATAACACATGAGGTGTAATGAGCCGGGGCTGGGCGGGGCAGCAGGGGGCGGGGCGTGTTCGGTTCGCCATGAGAGTATCGCGATACGTATCGTGGGTGGTGTATCGCGGTTTTTCGGTTCGGTTGAAATATCGTTACACCCAGGGGCGTTGCTAGACATTAAGCTCTACTGGGGCACAGGCCCCCCATTGTTTGTCTGAGATAGCAAGCGTAACTAAGGAGGGCGGGGCTTACCGATAGATAAATTAAATTTGTTTGTTTGTTTCAAAAACACTATGCTGGGTAGAGTAACTTAGGGGGGTTCGGGGGCATGCTCCCCCGAGAAAATTTGGATTTCTCGGACCTACATATGTGCATTTTAAGGTGTTTGAATGCCAACAAATTGGATAACAATAGCTTTAAAATCATGTTAAACGAATTTCTTTTTTTTTGTTGTGCCATAAAAGGCAACACTGTATGAAAATAGAAAACTTTAGAAAATAGTAAACGTAGAGAAAACTTTCTTGCACATTTGCATTCTTCTACATTACACAATGTTAACAATGAATAATTAGCATTTATATTTTTCAAGAATTTACAATTACATCATTTCAATAAATCAATAAAGAGTTAATATATAGGCCTACTATATAAAATAAAGAGCATGTATATTCTAAAAGAAAACAAAGTTCCCCAGCCAAGTCCAAACTAAGTTGATTTATTTGTTGAGCATTAGAACTGTAGGCGACCGCCTATGCTTCATTTTGGCAAAACGGTCAATCACTTGACTCAATTTTACTTTTAAGAGTATTTGTATTATTTAGAAACGTTTGTTTCGTCATGTTTTCATAGCCTACCTCGCGTGCCAACACCGGACTTCGGTGTGCTCAGATGTGTGCGCGCTGCTGTTGCTAGGAAACACAGACGCGCGCGGATTTCTGTCGCGTCAGCTTCTGTTTCGGTAAAAAAAAAAAAAAAAAGCTTCTTTTTCGGTTAAACTGCGTTGCTTTTACAAGCATTGATTGGTTTCTTACTGCGTTGCAAATAGATCATTTCTATTAACCTATAATATAATTTATATTAAATACACTGACAAATAAAATAAATTGTTAAACTCAAACTTCAGATTTACTGGGGCACAGCAGATTTATACTGGGGCACGTGCCCCAGTAAAATGGGTCTAGCAACGCCCCTGGTTACACCCCTACTTATAACGCAAAAGAGAACTTAATTTGGGTTTTTGTGCTCTTAACACTGTTGCTGAGAAAGGACTTTTTTTGTGACGTTTCTACATCGGCCTATGTGAAGCTAATGGCGGTGTCTTTCTCTCTTTGTTTCCAGGGTACCTGAGTTTGTCAGAGAGAAGCGTTTTGGAAACTGGCTGAGAGACGCACGAGACTGGGCCATCTCTCGAAACCGTTACTGGGGAACGCCCATCCCTCTGTGGGTCAGTGATGACTATGAAGAGGTCAGTGGTGGATCCATGAGCACCTTAAAAATCTTGATTTTTCAGACTTCGAGTGATATTTCATGCCTTGATAATGTATTTGCTTTGAAAATGGCTGCTGTAAATTCTAAATGTCTAATGCAAGAAAAAAATCACTAAATATCTAGTTAAAACTAATCAAGGCACATTTTCCACACTGTTTTTAAAGTAACATAAGGCAGGGTTATTATCGTTAACTAAAAAAAACTATTAAAATCATTTCTGTTATTTGAAGTATTATAATAATAAATAAAATAATTATTAGTTGAAATACCTAAACTAAACAAAAATTAGAAATGTTGCTTTGACAATAAACTGAAATAAGCACTAAAGCACTAAAATTATTAACTGGAAATAAATAAAAACTGAAATAAAAATAAATTAAACACACACACACACACACACGCGCATAATAATAAAGTGCAGTATTGACAGATATTTTTATTAAACAATTTATTTTGTGAACATTTGAATGATCATGGAAATGAAGCACAAGGATTGTGAATCTTGTCTTTTTTAAAATCAAAAAAAAAAAAAAAAATATCATCATGATTTGTAAGAAAGAGTTGGACAAAACCATCGTGATAGTCACAATGTCACTTACGGTAATCTGATATCAAGAGCAAAATCATTGTGGATATTCCTCCAATGTTAATTCCCATTAGCTGTATCTGGTAAAGCTGTGACGTTTGAGAGCGTACGCTGTTGATTAGCCATCAACCTCCTTCATTTGAATCTTCTTACGTAGAAGCACGATCGTCTCAAACATCGGTAATGGTCTTTAAGTGCTCTGATTAGCGTGTGTTTCTTAAAAGCTCAACTTGTGGAAAGTCAGAATAAGGTTGTTGGCGTCTCTGCCTGCTGAAACGAGCTATTTGAAAAGAAGGACAGCGACCTGCTTCCTGAAAATAGCATAATGAGTTGTTTCCGCGAGCGAGTCTCTGGAGGGCCGCGGACTCCCCGAACGCATCGGATCGGGCCAGAAAAGCTCAGCTCTCTTGCTCTCTGCGAGGCCGTATCTGGGCCACACTACTGAGACCAGCGGGAAACCGGGACAGCGGTCCAACCTCCACGCTCACTTTCAGTAACACAGTTTACGGTAAACTTCACTGCCCACCTGGTGAAAATCAAGCTTGTCCTGCTTTTTGACTGGTGTTAAAGGTACAATATGTAAGAATTTTGGGTAACACTTTACTTAAAGGGGTGTCCATAAGACTGACATGACACCTTCATAATCATGACAGGACACATGTCAAGAATATGAAGGAGGTTTCATGCATGTTTATGACAACTGTCATTTAAGTGTCATTCGCTCAATTATGACATTTTTAATGCAAATATGACATTGTGATGTCTTTGTTATGACAATTTGACATAAAACAATACATCATAACCTGTCAGTGTCTTTGTCATGACAACTTGACATTACTAAGGGGCTGTTTACACCTGGCCACTTCATGTGATTTCTCAGATCGGATAGCTATCTGATTTATCAAAACGATTCCATTTACACCTGGTCACATAAATGTGTTTTTGCGAAACGGATAAAAATCCGATCTTTAATTCCCGCTCTATATGCAGATTTAATGGAGTGCACGTCACCGAAAGCAACAGATATGAGCTGCGTTTTATTGATCACCAGCTAATTTCAAAATCAAAGACGGCAATAAGAGAGAGTGGCAACAGCCCTGGTAAGATCATTTAGTTTCTTTACTTTTAATGAAGATGATTGTGTGTTAAGCGTCTGCGACTGACTTTCACTTTGATTTGCGATAGTTTGCATGTTGGCTTGATGAATAGATGCTCAGCTGCGATGATGCGTGTATCTGACTATAACATGACATATAGCCTGTATAACACGCTCTCACACGTTTATTTTTTAGCATTTTTGGGAGGAGTAAAATTGACATATGTGGTTTCAACAACCAGATGCATTTACACTTGTCCAGTTTCGTCTGGAACGCGTCTCAGACCTCCTGATGTGGTTTGAGCGATCGGATTCAAATCCGTCTCGAATGCGTTTCGGAGGGCATTTACACCTGGCCTTTTCACGATCCGATAGCTATCCGGTCACAGAAAACGCTTGAAGTGGCCAGGTGTAAACAGCCCCTAAGACAACACAACCTGTCATAAATATGTCATAAACATGACATAGCAGATTAATTATCAAACTTAAGAAAGCACTTAGCTTTATGGGTGAACATTACATTAAACTGTCATGCGGTTGGTTTTGACATTGGCTGTCATGAGGCCATTATAACATTTTAATGACAAATTCAATTTGTACCACTGTAGTTGAGGTCAAGAAAAATATTCATGACACAGTTATAATGGCCTCATGACAGCCAATGTCAAAACCAACCGCATGACAGTTTAATGTAATGTTAACCCATAAAGCTAAGTGCTTTCTTAAGTTTGATAATTAATCTGCTATGTCATGTTTATGACAATTTATGTTGTCTTGCTAATGTAAAGTTGTCATAACAAAGACACTGACAGGTTATGATGTATTGGTTTATGTCAAGTTGTCATAACAAAGACATCTCAAACAATGTCATATTTGCATTAAAAATGTCATAATTGAGCGAATGACACTTAATGACAGTCGTCATAAACATGCATATAACCTCCTTCATATTAATGACATGTGTCCTGTCATGATTATGAAGGTGTCATGTCGGTCTTATGCACACCCCTTCAAGTAAAGTGTTACGCAATTTTGTATAAAAATATCCAAAAACCACTTGCACGGTGTTATATATTTCTTTCAATTGTGTACTTACATTATCTTAAATGTTTCCAAGAATGTGTAAATCCAGAGAAATTCATAATTTTAAATAGTGCCCGTCCCTTGCCACTTGTCGCCTGTCAATGTCGTAATATCAGCATTATCCCTGGTTTCCGCTTGTACTGCCATATTAACCATGGCGACAGACGTGGACAACTGCGTTACGTCTAGCGACGCGCTGCTGTTGCAATTCTAATGTTTGTGATTGACAGCCCTAAATAATAATAAATGCACACCGTTTAGGTGGTGTGTGTGGGATCCATGGCAGAGCTGGAGGAACTAACAGGAACTAAAGTGTCTGATCTTCACAGGGAGAGGTGAGAATCAAACACATCTCATAATTATTATTATTATTATTATCTCGTTCTGTATCCTGACCCTCAAACCTGTTTCTGCTGAGCTTTACAGTCAAACCAAAAATTAATCAATTAATTCATCTGTAATAACTACAGCGAATAAACTGTGATGAAAAACATTGAGGGTGTCTGAATAGATTTTGGTTTCACTGTATCTGTGTAGATCGGCCAGGTGTTGATGTGTGTGTGTGTGTGTGTGTGGCAGCATTGACAGTCTGACCATCCCGTCCCGCTGTGGGAAGGGTCAGCTGAAGAGGGTCCTGGAGGTGTTCGACTGCTGGTTCGAGAGTGGCAGTATGCCCTACGCACAGGTACACTACCCGTTTGAGAACAGGCGGGAGTTTGAGGACGCCTTCCCAGCCGACTTCATCGCTGAGGGCATCGACCAGACCAGAGGATGGTGAGGAAACTAATCTAATCATCAACATGTGCAGTTTATTGTCAAGTCAAGTCCTCTTCATTTATACAGCGCTTTTAACAATGTAGATTTTTCCAAAGCGGCTTTACAGTGATAATAGGAAATTAAAGTAACAGATTGTTTTGGGTTTATGGCAGCTCTAGAATAAAGTTAAATTGAATAAATATTGAATAAATACAAAATAAACAAAAAGTTCAAATCAAATCAAATCAAATGAATGGCTAGAACACATTAAAAGTTTTCTGTCTTCAGTTAAAACGCTATAGAAGGCGCAATAGAAAAAATATATATATTTAAAGGTGCTATAGAAAATAAAGTTATTATTGTTATTATTATTAGAGCCGTGTCGTGTTAGCGGCCCCTAAGTTAATAACTAATGATCTTTGCAACGGAAGTGAATCAATCAAAGCTAACTTTATCTGGACAATAACTTTATTCTAGATCTGCTGTAAAGCCTAAACAATCTCTGCTACTGTAATTTACTATTATCACAGTAAAGCTGCTGTGAAACAGTCTATATTGTTAAAAGCGCTGTATAAATGGAGACTTGACTTGACTTGAGCAAGTAACGTGCCAAACATAAGGGCTTATGGGATCACGTGACAAAAGCAACCAATGAACAGACAGAACCAATGAGAATATGACACATTTACAGATCACATGACATGAACAGATGCACCAATAAACATGAACTTCCAAATAAAAGACACGAAAACACGAATGTGAACACCGAGTAGATCTGTCCAAAACATGCTGGGTCATTTATTTGATGGCTGGTATCTTAGAAATCAGGATGGCTAGTTTAGTTTTTGTATTGCTTTGGTAACATTTTCTTACATTTTTAGTAATTGTATGTGCTTATATAAATGTATTTATAAAAAAAAAAATGTTTTGACTAATAATTATTTTATTTCTGTTAACAGAAGTGTTTTAATAGTTTTAGTAAGCGATAATAACCCTAACCCTAACACACACACACACACACACACACACACACACACACACACACACACACACACACACACACACACACACACACACACACACACACACACACACACACACACACACACACACACACACACACACACACACACACACACACACACACACACACACACACACACACACACACACAGCCACACACACAGAGAGCAAAAAGTGTTTAATAACGGTACAGTTTAAGAGTGCACACACACACATACACAAAGAAAGCAAAAAGTGTGTAATAACGGTACAGTTTAAGAGTGATCTGATGCAGCATTGCGTTTTCTGAACGGTACAGGGTTGATTTTCATGATTATGATGCGCTTGCTCTGTTTGTTGGTGGAACATGTTTTCGGAGCCGTTCACACTGAATCTGAGCACAAGCCGAACATCCTTTTCAGTTCCATAACCGCTGTATGAAGTTCATCTCGTAATGCCTGTGTTTGTGTCGGCTGCAGGTTCTACACGTTACTCGTGCTCTCGACGGCTCTGTTTGGGAAACCTCCGTTCAAGAACGTGATCGTCAACGGCCTGGTTCTCGCGAGGTAACACACACACACACACACACACACACACACACACACACACACACACACACACACACACACACACACAGACACAGCCTGTGGGCTCCGTCCTCAGGCAGAAATACAGTACTAGTTCAGAATGACCCACTGACCTGGAAACTCTCTCTCTCTCTCTCTCTCTCTCTGTGTGTGTGTGTGTGTGTGTGTGCAGCGATGGACAGAAGATGAGCAAGCGTAAGAAGAATTACCCCGACCCGGGTCTGATTGTGCAGAACTACGGCGCCGACGCGCTCCGGTGAGCAAAACACACTGATGCTAATTATCATGCTTTTAGTTTTGCCTTTTTCCCAGTATCTGCAAATATTAATCTGTGAACCACTTTATACTCCGCCTGAAGCACAGCTGAGACGTGACCATATGGGTAATACATAAAAACATCCTTATATCCATCCAAATGGGACAGTGCAAACTAAACACTGTCACGGATGATGTGATAATGCCTTTTAAATCTGATGATTTTAGATTTTGTTTATTGTGTGCTTGGAATGTGTGATATATTGAATATTTACAGTAAATTTTATGTCATTTTGATGTTGATTTAGATTTATTTAGCATTGTTGATTTAATTTGGCAATTCAGTTTCCTAAAGATCGTAGACCGATTTCTAACTGTTTCAGGGAATCATTTTCACACTCACACACACTCTCACACTCACACTGTCACATACAATCTCACATACACACACACACACGCACACGGCCAAAACCGCTACCAAGTTTCGCACCATTCCGATGAGGTCAAAAACTACAACGTAAATGCACCAGAGGGATAAAAAAGCTAGATTATCTTAATAACACGTCATAATAATCTTACATTAATACATTATATAATGCTTAACAGACAGTTTATTGATGATAATATATTTAGGTTGTATTTAGCTTCCCCACAGACCCCTGGCGGATCGAAGATATTAATTATTTTAATTTGTTTCTTATCATCTGTTCACTATTGCTCATTCTTAAAGTTTATAGGGTTACATCTCAAGGCTGGAATAAACTACATGACTTTTAAAATCTGAACAGATTTAAAAAAACTAGGCATCACACACTCACCGAGGCTAGTAGCCCGGCCCGTTTAAAGCCCTGGCTCGCAATGTAACATCTGTGAACTTTCATGAGGAAAGACACTTGTGCCTGATGAAGACCTGAGGGTCGAAACGTTGTGCTATTAATAAATTCATTTGGAGCAATTATTTTCAGTGTGCGGACTTCACGCTTCTTTTTCCGTTTATGTTACTTATGCTGGGTACACACCAAAAGATAATCGGGCTGATTTTGGGCCGATTTTCCCCCTTCCGACAATCCTAGCTGTGTCCCGATTATCTTGATGGTTCTACAGTTTATCTTATCAGATATTCCCTTGGTGTGATGTGTGTTAAGAGTGTCCGAACCTGCTGGGAAGAACGTCGGAGCCGCCCCGATCGCGAATCGTAAATAGTCAACGTGTGGATTTGTGGCAACAGCACGAATGTTTGTACAACGTGTCGTGTAAAACCTTCCATAATAGACTGGACAAGGAGAAGAGTTGGTCAGAAATAGCTCCTGCAATGTTAGAGAGAGAGAGATGGAAAATTAACCATGTTTTTATTATAGGCGTATTGAACATTTGTATAACCAAATAAATACTATAGTTAGATTATTATTATTTTTTAGCAAAACTTTGGTTAATTTGTGGTTATCATGGTCCGCCATCATGATTCAGAAGTCTCACGAGATTTTGTGTTCACAGTCGAGACTCTGGTTGAAAATCTGTTCGTGTGTGTCACATCATGGCACACCACACACTATAGGAACAAAATGGTTAAATCTAGGATTTTTTGTCCTCGTGTTTGTGGTCCATCACATTTTGAAAATCTTATAAGATGTAAAAAAATCTTTTGGTGTGTACCCAGCATTAGTTGTCCAATCTGGGAGTTTGGGATGTGCACACCAGTTTTGTATTTTTGAAAGACGCTCTTGATCCAGAGGACCGCTCCTCCTGGTGTTCCTCCAGCTCTGATTCCCCTGTGTCTGTCCCTCAGACTGTACCTGATCAACTCGCCGGTGGTCCGGGCCGAGAACCTGCGCTTTAAAGAAGATGGCGTGCGGGACGTGCTGAAGGACGTGTTCCTGCCCTGGTACAACGCCTACCGGTTCCTGGTGCAGAACATACAGAGACTGCAGACGGTATGGGTCTCGGACCACAAAATATTAAACAGCACAACTGTTTCCAACATTGATGATAAATAAGAAATGTTTCTTGAACACGCATGAGATAAGGCTCTGCAAATCCAAGGCTTTAAGCCAGTCTAATGCACTGCACCATCTTATTTATTCTAAAATAAATGTGTATATATATACTTATTTATTAGGGGTGTAACGATGCCCTTGTTGTGGCTTTTTTCTTATTAAACAAACATCATCACTGAGTAAGAGACACTCTCAATCCAATTTGATAGTTTATAAGGTATTTATTCTCTTGCAAGAGAGATCCTCGTCACCAATACACATACATGAGTCAGTGAGGAGAGATAAGGGGCAGCAGTGTCTGTCTTTTTTATATCTTAATGTCCTCCAAGGTCTTATTTCTTCCCTCCCCTCAGGGAGAGAGATATACTTTGTCTTTTCTATTTCTCCCTGGCCCTGAGAGGTAAATGCCCCCTTAACCCTTTAGGCTATAAAGTACAAATGCACTCAAGATGACCCCTTGACCACCTGCTTTTCCTTACCTCCTCTGGCAACCAACCACAGTAAATTATCACACAAAGCCCCCTCTCACTACAAGTGAGAGAACATATGAGGCCATCTTTAGGAATCACTGAAATAAGAGTAATAGATGGAAAATTCCATAACACTGTAAGGATTCAGGGCGGATCTAATCCGTGGGGAATTTGCATATCATAATTAATAATTGGTAATTAATAATTATTCATGCATGTTTGGATTAGACCAGTCTTACATGTTAATAAATCTCCCGATAAGGGAGGATCTGTCATTTTACCTGCATGCATGTGAATCCTTGAAATTAACCACAAGTTGATTGCAATTAATTACACGGACCACGTTTCACAAAACAGGTAAAATGAATTAGCTCAATTGTCAGGATAATATTTGTGGGATCCACAATATCATCTTACTTTATAGGATTTCAGGAAACGCAATTCTCTGGCCAGAAGAATTGGGTTTCCCGCCCTATAAACACAACACATACTCTTTAAGGTATTTTTAATTTTAGTAAGCTTGTAGCATAAGATCTTTTGCACTTAAGGGACTTGAAACTGAGCAAAGAGACAGCACATCAATCAAATGAATATATAATTAATTTAATAGAGGCATGACTACTTATGTATTTACTACGGTTACACGGGATATATGTATTTACAAAAACATAGACATCAATGAACAATACAATAAGACATCAATGAACGAGAAATGCGTAAAGTTTGGACAATGGATAACTTACACGCGTGAGCGAGTAAGAGAGAGAGAACAGAGAATGGGGAGAGAGAGAACAGAGAACATTGGCAGAATTTCATTGGCAGGAAGACATTCACCTCTCCGATTACAACACGAAACATCATCTTAAAACTTCTTAGAAGCTCTATAAAGAGATTATACTTGCACAAGTTATGTTATGGTCTCTCTGTACGGCCTTGTCTGGCCGCGTGAGCTGAGTCCTTTTGTGTGTGAGGAAGCGTCACGTGGGCTGCTTGGCGCGCGTGTTGAACGGAGGTTTACAGTCTTTAGGGTAACATTTCCAAAGGGAAATAGTTCGGCTAAGTTCGTTTCACTTCGTGGAAGTGAACTGAGTCGACTACGGAAAACAAAACTTTGACTAACAAAAAGGAAATAAAGATCTCGACGGGGAAATCATGCGGAGTTAACGTTACATCTTTGCATGGCTGGTGAAGAAGCGCGTGCGTCGCTCGGTCCGGCGCGTCACGCGGTCACGTGCGCGTGTTTCTCCTTCAAAGCGAGCGCGCGCTCGTTTAAAGGTCCCTTGTAGATGGATTTGCTGAAGAGATATGTCACGGGGTTTTCTTTTCAATCGTCGATTGGAATTAAACACAGAGACTTATCTACAACTGAAAAACACAAACTAAACTAGAAACAAATAAAAGAAAGGCGAAGAACTCGCCCGGAGGCGAGACGTTACATCATGACACGAGGACACGGGAGGAAGAGGAGCGTCCAGAGGGAGGTTCAGTCCTCTTTAGAGGAACTGGAGTCCACACCTCTGAGGTGCGAACTGGCCAATGACATTCAAAGAAACTTTTGGCGGCCAAATTCTCTTTGTCTTGTCAAAGTTAAACTATGGCCGTGTCCGCCTCTTTTATGACCAGTCAGAATTTGTCAGACTCATTCCACAAGATGGTAAAAACATAGAAAACATACATTTTACTGTAATCTTCTGTATCTGACCAAATCAGTTGGAACGAGATAATTAAAACGGTACCAAACAAAACATTTACACATAATTGGAATACGAAGATACATCTTAATACATAACAATAAACTCTCAAGAGTTTCACTGATACGCTAGGAGATCATATCTAGACTACCATGGACTGGGAAACACACAGACATACAGGAATATATCGTATACAATTGGTAATGGCTCGTTTTATGAGTGTAATGTAAAGGTCCATCATGTGTGTGTGTTGGTTTGCGTGTGTGTGTGTTAGAGTTCTGTTCTCTCTCTTGCAGAGATGGGGGAGGGCATGGAATGTTCAAGCATTTTTATGACTCTGGCCATTCCTGAGAGAGAGAGAGTGTGTGTGTGTGTTGTACACACGTTCTTGCTTGAGGAAAGGAGGAAGTCAACTGACAGTCCATACCTTACAACACCCTCATGTCACGATTCGATACATATCACGATACTGAACTCAAGATTCGATATTAATGCGATACTCCAAGATATATGATAAAAGGTTTACAAAAAATGAACTGTTGATTAAAATGCTAAATTTGGTGTTATATTGTGTGTGTAAATGAATAGTCTTGGACTTGGTGCTGAAACCCAAAGCACAGGACAATAGAGACACCAGAATAACAATATTCATGATTCTGAAGCTGAAAATACTGAATTATTTTAGACTAATATGCTTGCAATAATAAAATATTAAACAGCACAACTGTTTCCAACATTGATGATAAATAAGAAATGTTTCTTGGACACACATGCTCTTTGATGAGGCTCTGCAACTCCAAGGCTTTGCTTCGTCAGCGCAACACTTTACAATAAAGTTCATTAGTTAACATTAGTTATCTACCTTAGTTAACATGAACTAAGAATGAACAATACTTCTTCAGCATTTTATTAATCTTAGTTAATATTAATTTCAACATTTACTAATACGCAGTGTTGGGAACGTTACTTTAAAAAAGTAATTAGTTATAGTTACTCACTACTTGTTCCAAAAAGTAACTGAGTTAGTAACTGAATTACTCTATAATAAAAGTAACTCGTTACCAGGGAAAGTAACTATTTGCGTTACTGTTAAAAAAAAAAGTTGCTATATGTCAAAGAATTTGGATTTTTTTTTAGCAGTTTTCACAAGTCAGTTGAAATGAGTAGAACAGACAGGTGTTTGTACGTAACTTTCGATATTTATTGCACGTCGACAGACAGCAAGAGGTTTATCCTCCACCTCAAGTATTATCTTTTTAAGAAAAGTAAACAGTTACACCATATAAAGTGCATTTAACTCTAGCGAATTAAATCAAACTCTCACAACCTGTACTTCCAAGTGTTTTGTTCACAACAAAAGTAAACGTTTAAACTACAAATTCTTAATTAAATAAATCAAACTCCCAAAACAGACAAGTGGTCTGGTAGACATTCTGTACTTCAAGTATTTTCTTCAAAAGTAAACAGTTAAATAATATAAAGTGTGTTTGCAGTAACTGTAGCAAATTAAATAAATCAAACAAACTCTAACAACCTGAGATAAATAGTCTGGAAGACATAGGCTGCTGTATTTCTTTATCTTCATTAAAAAAGTAAACAGTTTAACAAGATGGAGTGCTTTTAAAGATTGAACTTTAGCTCCTAGATATAGCTGTATCTATATATCTAGGTCAAGCAGGGACACTTTGTGTGCATTTTATTTAGTGATTTCACCGGAATGAATAGGGTCACCGTGATTTTGCCAAGTAAGACATGGTCCTGGATCAACATATTTTGTTGATCCTGGATCAACATTCCTGTCCCAAAATGTAGTCCTTACCCAATCCCTACCCCTAAACCTAACCCTACCCATAACTTTTCCCTAAAATCAGAGGGTAATGAAAGGTTAATAGCACTGATGTTTAAGTGGTTCTAAGCCTAAACTTGACATAAACTGTAAACTTGTCCCTCAAATCTGATTGGTTGATTGGAAAGTTGATCCAGGATCAACAACGATGTTGATCCACGAACATGTGGTACTTGGTGAAATCACGTTCACCCTGTATCCATGACACTGATTGCAGCAGCACGAGCGCTCAGCTGGATCTCAAAAACAACAGATTTAAGCGCTAGATCTCTTATTTAATAGCGAACTAAATGAATGCTCTGCTAGTTAACTGGATATGTTTTATTTATTTGTATTAGGTATCCGTTCTATGACATTAGTATATTTTTTACTAACCGTATATTTACGTATATTGCGTCGTTGTACCCAGCACTTCTGAAAGTGCACTTCCGAATGCGTCTCTGTCCCCCACACATTTCAAACCAAACTGACGCCCATGAATCAACGCATAGTAACGCACCGCATTTAACGTCCAGTAACGTTAACGGCGTTGTAACGACGGAAAAAGTAATTAGTTAGATTACCCCGTTACTGAAAAAATAACGTCGTTACCTAACGCCGTTCTTTTAAACGGCGTTATTCCAAACACTGCTAATACGTTATTAAAATCAAAGGTTGTATTTGTTAACATTAGTTAATTCACTGTGAACAACATGAACAAACAATGAACAGCTCTATTTTTATTAACTAAATTAACAAAGATGAATAAATAATGTGACAAATATTGCTCATTGTTAGTTCATGTTGGTAAATACATTAACTGATGTTAACTAATGAACCTTATTGTAAAGTGTTACCAGTTTTTTTGTGCCGGGAACAGCAGAAAAAAATGACAATTACAATCCCGATCCAAACCACATCCATGTACAACTTTGCATTCTAAAGTTTGGAGTCAGTATGTTTTTATTTATTAATTTATTTTGGAATTAAATTTATGGATGCACGATATATCGGCCACAATATCGGTATCGGACGATATCGATTAATTTTTTATGTTGTAGTTATCAGCCCGATAAAATAAAATTTGTCCTATATACATATACATATACATATACATATACATATATATATATATATATATATATAAATGGACAAAAACCTCTGGACAAAAAGCTTATAAATAATGGATTATTTCCGTCAGCTGTTCAACATGATGAAACTTGCTTGAAATATGATTGAAATAATTTTAAAAAGTAAAATACAGTAAAGTGCAACACAAGTCTGTCATATCGGCTACATAACATTATAATCAGAAGATTATAATTCTGTGTTTGGGACATGGCTTTTAACGGTGAGACTTTTGCTTTTGTAATCAGGCTCTCAAAAATTATATTAAAAAGTGGGTTAAGGTTTATTGTCCAAAATATCGGTTATTGCCTTTTAAATATAAAGAATTATCAGTTATCGGTATCGGCCAAAATTTTCATATCGGTGCATCCCTAATTAAAAATTTTTTTTTTTTTTTTTTTTTTTTTTTAAGGATGCATTAAGTTGATCAGAAGTAACAGTAAAGACATTTATAATGTTACCAAAGATTTCTATTTCAAATAAATGCTGTTCGATTTCCACTGAAATATTGAGCAAATTGAATTCAGTATTGACGTGTCGTATTTAAACTGAATGGAGATTTGACAACTAGAAGTGAAGAAAATACATTTTATTTTATTATTTTAACTGCTAACTATTTGAAAAGTATCTGACTGGGCCATGATGGTTTTCCCCTCATTAGGAGGAGGGCATCGCGTTCCTGTACAACGAGAGGACGGCCATCGTGAGCGAGAACATCATGGACAAATGGATCCAGTCGTTCACCCAGTCACTCATCCAGTTCTTCAAAGATGAGATGGGAGGTGAGCGTCTGATGAACTCCTGCACTTGAAGTGATTTGTCAGCAAGGCTGTTCTGAAATAGACGTGTGCTCATGTTTCCAGCCTACAGACTCTATACGGTGGTTCCCAGACTGGTGAAGTTCGTGGATATGCTCACCAACTGGTACGTGCGGACGAACCGCAGGCGCCTGAAGGTAGGCCAGACACGACTCGCACACCATCTCAGAGAACCTGTCCAAGTCATGTTTCATATTTATCAAAAGAAAGAAATAAGAAAATATATTTTGCCTGAGCCAAGTCCCTGCTTGTGGGACTTGGGCTAGAAGTGACCCAGATTGAGTTAAAGCACAGATCAATACAGATACTTCATCCCAGAATGCCATTATTCATCCATTGTGCAGAATTCATCTGTATTGAATCAGTGCTTGGACCATTTACAAAAAGGAAAGAGGAGGGAAGAGGGAAACTATGATGGAAGGAAGGAGGAAAGAAAGAAAGAAAAGGAAGGAGTGAAGAAAGGAAGGAAAGAAAGAAAAGGAAAGGAAGGAAGGAGGGTAAAAAGAAGGAAGGAAGGAAGGAAAGAAAGAAAGAAAGAAAGAAAGAAAGAAAGAAAGAAAGAAAGAAAGAAAGAAAGAAAGAAAGAAAGAAAGAAAGAAAGAAAGAAAGAAAGAGAGAAAGAAGGAAAGAAATAAAAGGAATGAAGGAAAGAAAGAAAGTAAAAGGGAAAGAAAGAGAAAAAGAATGAAAGAAATAAAAGAAGGAAGGAAGGAGAGAAGGAAGGATTGGAAAAAAGAAGGAAGGAAAGGAAGGTAAGAGGGGAAAAAGAGAGAAAGAAGGAAGGAAAGGGAGAAAGGAAGGAAAGAAAGAAAGAAAGAAAGAAAGAAAGAAAGAAAGAAAGAAAGAAAGAAAGAAAGAAAGAAAGGAAAGAAAGAAGGAAAGGAAAGTATGAGGAAAGAAAGAAAAGAAGGAAGGAGGGAAATTAAAAAGGGTATTAAAAATATAAAGCAATTAAAAATTCTATTTGGCCAGTGGAAAGGATTGAGAAAAACTATCTCTGAAATGTATTTTATACTATTTTGATTGATTTATTCAAAAACAAGGTGAGGATCGGCTACTAAATGATTTTGAGCAATGTAATGTGACGCACATGTGTATCTCGTATTCTCCTAATGTCTCGTACTGTTAAACATGGAAACACGCGGATGAATTTGCATATGTAAATGATATGCAGATGAGGATATGCTCATATATAAGCTCCATATATGGAGATTTCGGGATGGGGACACAATCTCTCGCTGACTGCGTTTTATAAAGGGAATTTTGAATATTGTTCATTCTTAACGTTCAGGCGCACGTACACGTTCAGTCAGGATCATACACACAGTTTTATAAATGAGACCCAGGACCTGCAGGCTCAGACGTGATGCTTGATGTTGTGACACTGCAGTGTTGTGTGTGTTTAAGAGCAGAGGAGTCAGCAGTGCTTGCAGCTGTTATCCTCTCTCTCTCTCTGTGTGTGTGTGTGTGTTCAGGGTGAGAGTGGGACTGAAGACTGTATCCGTGCCCTGGAGACCCTCTTCAGTGTGCTCTTCTCCATGTGTCGACTGATGGTGAGTCTCGCCAACACAATCAAACGCACTGGTTTCAAGAGGAAAAGTGGATTGAGTGCATTCAATTATTGAATATAGAAGTGTAGCAATGCTTGAGAATTGTTGCAATACTAAAATTAATATTATACTATATAATAAAACCAAAATATAAAAGATTTTTTCTATTCTAAACCCATTCTATTTTTTTTTAAACAATCCTTTACTTGAAATGCAAAACTGTTGAAGAAGATAATTTTTTCTTGTTTTAAGCATAAACCTTGGCTTTGTGTGTTGATAGTTGCTTAGCTTCTGTCTGTAGTTTATTCATTCACTTAAAGGTGCATTGTGTGATATTTAGGAGGATCTGTTGACAGAAATACAATATCATATACATAACTATGTTTTCAGTGTTGTATAAACACCTTATATGATGAACCGTTATGTTTTTATTAGCTTAGAATGAGCCGTTTCTCTCTACACATATGGACATGTTTCTACGGTGGCCCTGAACAGACAAACGCGTTTCGTCACTATGTTGTTCTTCATGATAAGAAGCTGCTAAAGTCAGCGAATAAAACACTGACACAATGATGAACGAGTAACAATAATATTCTTAATTAAAACTTAAACTTAATTTCTTAATTTATCTTTGTACAGAAACCTCATTGCTTAACTGGCTACTCTCTGCTGTCTCAGACAACGACATCACTTCCTGTCGGCCACCTTAACTTCTGTTGGGTGCAATTTGCATCATCACCACTTGATGCCGCTAGAAATCCCACACTGCACCTTTAAGACGTGTTTCTTGTGCTCAGGCTCCCTTCACGCCGTTCATCACGGAGATGATGTACCAGAACCTGCGTCACCTGATGGACCCGGCGTCAGTGGAGGAGAAGGACACGGGGAGCATCCACTACCTCATGCTGCCGCACGCCAGGTACACGCCACCGTCATCAGCACTGCGCGCTCATGCTAACATGCTATCCAATGTTTACTGTTGTAATACAGAACTTTACACAGGCTTTTCACGGGTCCTTGAAATCCTTTAAGGTTTGTGAATCTGAAAAATAAAAAGTCAAGGCCCTGGAAAGTGTTTGAAAACAAACACACACAGATACCGGTCCTCGAAAGTGCTTGAACCGGTCCGCTAATGTGTTATTCCGCCAGCACTTCGTGGCCTATGCGCACTAGCTTGCTTGATTTACGTTAGTTACGCGCATTTACGCGTTATGTTGAGTGTTTCCCGCGCGAGGTGCTTTGTGTTGTGCGTTGCCGTGACGTTCACGCGCACATGAAACTACTACGAGGGGACACGACACATGTGTTCCCACATTAAGTCCTTGAGTTTGAAGGTATTTGACCTGGAAAGTCCTTGAGTTTGAAGTTGACCGAGGTGTGGGAACCCTGATTACATGTTCGAGCACCAAACACTGTTTTCATGCAAATGAACAGAAAGAACACATTAACACTTTTCTGTTAGAGCCGTGTCGTGTTAGCGGCCCCTAAGTTAATAACTAATGATCTTTGCAACGGAAGTGAATCAATCAAAGCTAACTTTATCTGGACAATAACTTTATTGTAGATCTACTGTAAAGCCTAAACAATCTCTGTTACTGTAATCTCCCATTATCACTGTAAAGCTGCTGTGAAACAGTCTATATTGTTAAAAGCGCTGTATAAATGAAGGAGACTTGACTATCGTCGCCCTTTCCTATCATAACATATATACTATATAAAACAATATTCATGGCCGTTAGCAAACACGACAATAGAACGTTTTCTTTTTCAATTAAATTAATAAAATTCTACTATGTTTAAAACAATTTCTTGACACTTCATAAATGAATATAAATAATTATAGTGGAGTTAAAACTATATAAATATATTATTAGTAGTATTTATCAATATAAATAAATAATAAAAAAACAGTGATTGAAAGCTTAACTCGTTCAGTGTAATGTGAAAATAATTATAGGAGAGTTAAAAATATATAAATGTTGTTATAGTTAAGTAAAAAAAAACAATCATTGAAAACATGTTTTCAAAACAATAAGAGTAAAGTTAAAAATATATTATTGTTATTAAAATGTATAAGTATGATTATTATTATATTATTTGTTAATATATCATTTAAAAACAATCATTGAAAACGTAATTCATTAATCGTAATGTAAAAATAATGATAGTAGAATCAATAAAATATATAAATAAAATAATATTATAATATATTATTGTTGTTATTAATATTAATAATAATAATAATCTTCATAAATAATAAATAATGATTTAACTAAAATTATTAATAATAATAATAATGAGTAATAAATCATTAAAATGAACCATTAAACAGTTATTTAAGATGCAGGGTTTAAAAGTGAACTGAAATGTTTGTTTGTCTGTCATGCCAGTGTTTCCACCGATAGTGAATGTAAGGAAACGGCGTCGGAGATCAGTGTGTGTGTGTCGTGCGTTCGGGAGCGTGAACAGATTGATGTGCAGAAGCTGATTAAACTCCGCATAAAGATGCCCTCATTTACATTTTGGCAGGCTAGAACCGAGACTGTTTGATGAAAGAATATCGTTTTTCCTTCCTTATTTAATGAACTTCATCAGATGCTCTGAAACTCGTCCTGCATCTGGTCAGATGTTAAGAGTGAATCAAATTTAAATAAAAAAAAAACCTGCACACACGAATGCAAAAACCTTGCATTCAAATTAAGGAAATTATATTTTACTTAAGAACAAAAGTTTATGCTCTTGAAAAAGTGAATGTCATTTCATTTCAATAAAACATGCGATGCTTGATTTGGTTTATACTTGCTTATTACGCTCTTATGTTCATAGGAGACAATACAAGGGGTGGTTGATATGATTTCACTCTTCTAGCTTTAGTTAGTGTGTAATGTTGCAGTTTGAGCATAAACAGCATCTGCAAAGTTACGACGCTCAAAGTTCAAAGCAAAGGGAGATATTTGCTTTTAAAGAAATCGCTTTTTAAGGACTACAACAAACGGCTGATCGGGACTACGCAACTTCCTCCCGGGTTAGTGACATCACAAACCCTCAAATTTACATAAACCCCGCCCCCGGGAACACAGTCCATGTTGAGGAGAAGGAAGAGTTGTTGTAGTCGAGCACATCTGTGATTCTGCTCCAGCTTTCGCATCCGTCTCTTCACATGCGATACGGAACGCAACACAAATGCACTAGCATGTCCCTCTGTAGCGTCTCACAACAGCGCCCGCGGCTGCTTTAAATTTGCATTTAAAGGGACACACACGAAACGAGGGACAACTTTAACATGCTGTAAAAAATTATCTGTGGGGTATTTTGAGCTAAAACTTCACACACACACACTCTGGGGACAACAGAGACTTAATTTAGAATTCAAATATAAATCGAATTTTGCTAATATTTATGAAAGAAATTCGAATTTAGCTCTTCAGCCATTTTGACAGCTCTAATAGCATGTGTTGGCTCTGAAGAGTGTGTCACGATCGGGGCAGAACGGTGTTTCTGAAATGATTTAGCGTGTGCCTGTAAACACATTTGCAAGAGCCGTAGAGTTGGACTGTAAGCGCTCTGAAGGTCTTCCTGCGCTTCTCTAGATTCAGCGAGTGTCCCGAGTTACAGTGGTGTGTGTGTATTAAAAAGCGCAGAGGTGACCGTGTGTCCGAGGAGAGGAGAGGACACTGGGCTCATTAGCTGATTAAACATCTCTTCTCTTCAGTCGTCCGCACTGCGTTTGCTGATGTTCAAGGATGGAGCTTTTACAATGATTTAACATGATGGAAAGCATTTAGATGCTGTTCGACACCATGTGACCTGTGGATGTGACCATGTGACCTGTGGAAACTTTTGAACGGTAGTGTATAATGCTACACAAGCTTTCTATTTCAGATAAATGCTGCTCTTCTGAACTTTCTATTCATCAAAGAATCCTGAAAACAATTGTCCACAACTGTTTTCAACATTGATAATAATCATAAATGTTTCTTGAACATCAAACGACTGTGTACTGGTATGAAACACACTGCCGTTTTAATAATAATTCAGCAAAGGCTGGCAAACCGAAACTGAGAAATCAGAAACTATTTCAACTCAAACTGTGACTGAGTGTGTCTACATTTTCTCCTCTACGGCTATAATAAACTATACAACTATTCTGAAACCGGTAACACTTTATAATAAGGAAACAGTGTAAAAAGACAAACAATAAAATGAGATGTGAAGAGCTGAAATATGAGTGCTAAACTGAAGCGAGATGAGCGTGTGTTATAGTGCGATGATCGGTCTGTAAAATAATTAAATTAAATCGTAAAGTTTGTACGAGGTGCTTGAAGTACGTGAATGTGACTTTTTGAAATGTAACCCTTAAAAAACAGCCATATTTATGAAGAGTGCTTGACTTATTTAAATACTAATTTTTTTAAATTTAATTTTTATTTTTTTTATACGAAGTACGCCAGCATTATAATACAACATATTATTTATTGAACAAAACTCGCCATTATAAACGTTGTATTTAATGTATATTATTAAATACGCTGTAAGTTGTATTTTGGATAGCGTATATCTGTAAATTGAGTTTAAAAAATCCTTAAAAAAACACTAAAGATATTGTTTGATAATTGCAATTTCTGATTGTAATCCTTGAAAACCAAAAAAGTAGTGCTTGAAAAGTCCTGGAATTTCATTCAGTTGTGCGATTGTTCGAGCTCTTTCACAGCTGACGGTGTGTGTGTGCGTGTGTGTGTGTGTGTTTGGCAGGGAGTCTCTGATCGACAAGCGCATTGAGAACGCAGTCTCCCAGATGCAGTCGGTCATCGAGCTGGGCCGTGTGATCCGAGACCGCAAGACTCTTCCCGTCAAGGTGAGAGCCGTTCATCACAGTGTTAAACCCTCAGAGAGTGTGTGTGTGTGTGTGAGATAGTGTGCAACGGATCACAAAGCTCACGGTTCGTATCATTTATGGTTTTTGAGACATTTTTCAGATCAGCAAAAAAAAAAAAATTTTATATACACACAGTGAAACCAAAATCTATTCAGACACCCTCAACATTATCACATTATCACAGTTTATTCGCTAGAGTTTAAAAAATGGTAATAAAATATGACGAGTTATCAGATCAGTGGATATTTCACTGGTTTTGTCCGTCCTTCTGTTAAACTCTCTCTTACAAATGAATTATGTTAAATATCTGATCAATTTAACTACACAATTAGATAATACCAGTTTAGCTCAACCAGTGACCAAGCAATGCTTCATGTTGTTCAGTCTGTGTGTAAAAAGAGCATTAGCAATTACAGAAAACACACTTCAGCAAAACATGATCAGCTCAAAGTGTCTGAATAATGTTTGATCCCAAAGTTTCACTGGTAGTCACTATATGAAGAATATTTGGGTATAATATGTCACAGTTTACTTTATTTTGCTCTCCTCACTTACA
Organism: Rhinichthys klamathensis goyatoka; assembly: GCF_029890125.1. Taxonomy (NCBI): domain Eukaryota; kingdom Metazoa; phylum Chordata; class Actinopteri; order Cypriniformes; family Leuciscidae; genus Rhinichthys; species Rhinichthys klamathensis. Next base: position 2,517,433 of record NW_026606634.1, read on the forward strand.
TATATGAACACATCATCAATTATATCTAGTGTCTGAATAAGTTTTGGTTTGCTGTGTATATATATATCGGATCGAGCTCAATCGGATCGATGAAGGCGTTTTACACGAAGGCTTTTCAGTCCGATTGATCCGTCAATCCCGTTACTAACGGATTATTTGGTTGCATGTAAACGTAGCCAGTGTGTGTGTGCGTCTGTGCGCACAGATGAATGTGTAAATTGGCAAGACATAAAACGTCCAAATGATAAACTTTCACTGATGGTTGAATGTAGCAGGTAATCCGCGAGTCACATGCGTGCCGAACCTCGTGGCCCGATCCGTACGGGTCACGATCACCTGAGACCCGTTGCAGCCCTGAGAGCTGAGCTTGAGCATGTTGGAGTCACTGCATGTGTGTGTGACGCGAGTGTGTGTGTTTCCAGTATCCGCTGAAGGAGGTGGTGGTGATCCATCAGGACGCCGAGGCTCTCGCAGACATCCAGTCCCTGCAGAAGTACATACTGGAGGTCAGTGTGTGTGTGTGTGTCACAATCACATCCTGGAGGTCAGTGTGTGTGTGTGTGTGTGTGTGTGTGTCACAATCACATCCTGGAGATCAGTGTGTTTGTGTGTGTGTCACAATCACAAACTGGAGATCAGTGTGTGTGTGTGTGTCACAATCATATCCTGGAGATCTCTGTGTGTGTGTGTGAGTGTGTGTGTCACAATCACATCCTGGAGGTCAGTGTGTGTGTGTGTGTGTCACAATCACATCCTGGAGATCAGTGTGTGTGTGTGTGTGTCACAATCACATACTGGAGATCAGTGTGTGTGTGTGTGTCACAATCATATCCTGGAGATGGAGATCTGTGTGTGTGTGTGTGTGTGTGTGTCACAATCACATCCTGGAGGTCAGTGTGTGTGTGTTTCACAATCACATCCTGGAGGTCAGTGTGTGTGTGTGTGTCACAATCACATCCTGGAGGTCAGTGTGTGTGTGTGTGTGTTTGTGTGTGTGTGTGTGTGTGTGTGTCACAATCACATCCTGGAGATCAGTGTGTGTGTGTGTGTCACAATCACATCCTGGAGGTGTGTGTGTGTGTGTGTGTGTGTGTGTGTGTGTGTCACAATCACATCCTGGAGATCAGTGTGTGTGTGTCACAATCACATCCTGGAGGTCAGTGTGTGTGTGTGTGTGTGTGTGTGTGTCACAATCACATCCTGGAGGTCAGTGTGTGTGTGTGTGTGTGTGTGTGTGTGTCACAATCACATCCTGGAGATCAGTGTGTGTGTGTGTCACAATCATCCTGGAGATCTGTGTGTGTGTCACAATCACATCCTGGAGATCAGTGTGTGTGTGTGTGTGTGTGTGTGTCTCACAATCATATCCTGGAGATCTCTGTGTGTGTGTCACAATCACAGCACAGGATTCCTGTCAGTTATCATCATTTAGCTGCTCGCTCTTTCCCATGAAAATACAATGAATGAGGACTGACCAATGATGTCTTGTTAATAATACATATCTACAATACATTTTTTAATTTTAAGTATAATTCAAATACTATATATAATTATAATTGTATTATATTATTAAACCCCATGTAGTCAATAATTTTCGGATCTTTTCTAATCTTTGATCACCAAAATGACATATTCAAACGTCTTTTCCTTGAAAAAAAAAATTTCTTCTTGCCTTAAAATAACTCGACACCCTTGCCTCATTTAGTATGCGCATTTCTATGAATATGCATACTGCTATTGGCTGATCTCATGCGAGTGAAAGGTTGCCCCGCCCACATCATAAGAGAAGAGATGCTGCAAGAGGAACTTATTCTGATTCAAGATTACCAGGAACATGAATTTAAAACAATAATCATGTGCACTGATAAATAATTTATAATAAACACTGCAACCCCCCCCCCCCCCCCCCCCCCCCCCCTCAAAAAAAAAAAAATCTAATTGTGAATTTAATAGTGACTAAAACCAAAGCACAGTGTGATCAGCTCAGCAGGGCCCTCTGCTGGTGTGGTGCTCTTGGCAAACATGTTCACCTTAGCATGTATCGATGGCTACATCACAGCACTCCTCTCCTCTGGTGTGTATGTACACACACACACATACGTGCAGTGAGTGTGTGAGCAGACGCTCAACCGGTGTCCTTCATCTCCAGCCCCTGCCGCAGTGATTTATGGGTGGGCTGAGCCTCCGAGCTAAAATTAGCTCCTCTGTCTCCGTGTCTGCCACGCTCGATTGTCAAACACCCCCGCCGAGAACGCACACACACACACACACACACACACACACACACACACCATTGATCCCAGCGCTAGCTTCAGTATTCACCATGACCTACTCGACTCACAAATATATTCATGAGAAAATCACCTGGATGAAAGATGATGAAACTGGACGTTTTTTCCAGTTGCATTTTGCTTTGCATTATTTAGCGAGAGATAATCAGGTATTTAAATGCATTCATATCCAGCAGCAACAGAGATGCGTTTTGAACCGTTCACTGGCGTATAGAGAGCGCTGAATTTTCATATCTGTTGTTTTGAATCTGATCATAATGCTCTTAAACGGATGGATTTGTTGTTGACACGGAGTTTAAAGTGCTTCCTTTCGGCTGGTTTAAAGCGCCGTCTCTGTGTGGTTCATTAGATGCCATGTTTTATTCAGATGACGTTTCTGTAACTCGAGTCCCAGATGAACATGTGAGGCACAAACTCAACCGTCTGACTTGTTTTTATTCTGCTCTCGCAATGTGAGAAACACAAACGCTGCAGTCACCTGATTTAATGAACATCTCCCACTGCAATACAGCAAACACAAAACCTGTCTCTCACTGGTGCTTTAACACTTTATAGCGGCGCTGTCAGGCAGAACCGTCTCAACAAGCAATAGCCGTCATTTCTCTGTCTAGGTTAACTTTAGACCCGGTATAGTCCGGCTGTGAGTAACACACTTCTAGCCAAAATAACCTAGAATTTGGTTACATGTCGTTTTTGCCAGAATAACTTGCGAGATGTGTGATATTCCATCATGTAAGTAAAGTCAACAGTGTTTACAAGCTGTTTAGTTTCATTTCTTCACTCTTTCATTCCAAAACATAATATTGTACTTCTTACTCCACTGCATTTCCGAAAACATGTCGTTCCTGGTTATTTTGAACTTTTGAAGAAGTCGGCAGCCTCTCCGAAACGGGATAGCGGTGTCCGAAAGCATGTTATCGAGACAGCGACTCACTGACTCAGATGATCAAGAGATGAGACTCAGGATGAGCTGAGAACGGGACATCCTCGGAGCTTGAGTGACTAATGGCGTGAAAATGCTGAATTTTAGTGTTTATTATTGTAAAGGAAAATCATATTTAGGTCCCGATTGTCAGTTGTTTGTGGCGAGCTGTTTAAGCTCAATGTAATGCTTGAATGTGAGCATGTCAATACAATATTTGTGCATTTTTGTCTAAACAGAGAAGATTTGGGGTAAAAACTAAACATAACATTAAAATAACGCAAATTAATGCCCATGCATTTCCCCCGCTGCCGTAGCAGTTTGAAATGATATAAAACTAGTATGTTTGCATGCGTTTATTTTAATGTTAACACATTTTCCCCAATGTAAGGTCTGTTTTATATTGCATGCTTATACACTCACCTAAAGGATTATTAGGAACACCTGTTCAATTTCTTATTAATGCAATTATCTAATCAACCAATCACATGGCAGTTGCTTCAATGCATTTAGGGGTGTGGTCCTGGTCAAGACAATCTCCTGAACTCCAAACTGAATCTCAGAATGGGAAAGAAAGGTGATTTAAGCAATTTTGAGCGTGGCATGGTTGTTGGTGCCAGATGGGCCGGTCTGAGTATTTCACAATCTGCTCAGTTACTGGGATTTTCACGCACAACCATTTCTAGGGTTTACAAAGAATGGTGTGAAAAGGGAAAAACATCCAGTATGCGGCAGTCGTGTGGGCGAAAACGCCTTGTTGATGCTAGAGGTCAGAGGAGAATGGGCCGACTGATTCAAGCTGATAGAAGAGCAACTTTGACTAAAATAACCACTCGTTACAACCGAGGTATGCAGCAAAGCATTTGTGAAGCCACAACACGCACAACCTTGAGGCGGATGGGCTACAACAGCAGGAGACCCCACCGGGTACCACTCATCTCCACTACAAATAGGAAAAAGAGGCTACAATTTGCAGGAGCTCACCAAAATTGGATAGTTGAAGACTGGAAAAATGTTGCCTGGTCTGATGAGTCTCGATTTCTGTTGAGACATTCAGATGGTAGAGTCAGAATTTGGCGTAAACAGAATGAGAACATGGATCCATCATGCCTTGTTACCACTGTGCAGGCTGGTGGTGGTGGTGTAATGGTGTGGGGGATGTTTTCTTGGCACACTTTAGGCCCCTTAGTGCCAATTGGGCATCGTTTAAATGCCACGGCCTACCTGAGCATTGTTTCTGACCATGTCCATCCCTTTATGGCCACCATGTACCCATCCTCTATTGCTCCGTCTGTTGTTTGTTTGTTTATATGTTTTAACTTGTGCTACCGTGCAGAAATGCTGCGCATCAATATTAATTTATAATCGAGAAACTCTATTAAATTTAAATGTGGAAATCTCATCAAATGTGCAGCCATACCAATTACAGGATGGTTCTCACTCTATACCACCACCGGATTTATCATCTATACCTGGATACCTGCGCCGCTGGCCTGGCTCTTTTCCGATTTTGAGGCGGAGGCGACGCCGAGGAAAACGAGCAGGCATCGCGGTTAAGCTGAGGATGGAGTTGCTGAGGCATGGAGAACTTCCATTTACCTGGCGTCGAGCTGTTCGGAGACGCTCTTTGTATCCGCTTCGGCAATGGATGGTTCCCTTGGTTCCGACTGAGCTGGCGTCGCTTTCGGGCGTACACACTCTTGATTTTTCTCCTCGTTTCCACTGTGGAGGAGTGTGTTTGAATCATCTTCGCTCGCTGCCACATGCAGTGCATGAAAAGGAATCTACATCAAATTCCACGAATGTAAGGATGGCCTTGATAAACTCCAGATCGATCGTAAATAAAACTTTTATTTTAAAAGATCTGTTCTCTGTGCAGAGACTGGACTTTCTATTTCTTACTGAGACCTGGCTCTGTCCAGGAGATCTGAGCCCTTTTTCCGAACTTCTGCCAAACAAATGTCGCTATTTTAACTCCCCACGGACAACTGGCCGGGGTGGTGGACTAGTGTCTATATATAAAGAACACTTTAACTGTCGCTCGGTGGCGAGTAACATTTACAGCAGTTTTGAACTTCAGATGTTTTGCTTTGAACTTGCTGATCCACTTCTGATTGCTGTTATTTACCGACCACCAAAATATAACTCAAACTTTATAACAGATTTTGCAGAATTCCTTGGTGATCTGACCCCAAAATATGATAAGTTTCTTATCGTGGGTGATTTTAATGTGCATGTATGCTGCATGAATGATTGCTCGGCTAAGGAATTTATGCATCTACTAAATGCTTTTGATTTTATTATGGGGATCGATGTTTCCACACACAAAGGTGGCCATACCCTTGACCTAGTGCTCCAGCATGGAGTTTCTATCGTTGATTTGGAAATCAGTGAAAACGGGTTCTCTGATCATAAGACTGTTATGTTCACTGTACCCTGCCATGCGAAGATTTCTAAAATCTTATCTTATGAGGCTCCGTATCGCTACATTAATAATCATACAAAATCATCTTTCCTAACCATCTTTGACGAAGTGATGCCATCGCTCGATGAATTTGCTTGTGAGATCAGCGCGGAAGTACTTCTTTCCAGATTTAATTCCACCTGCTCTGATGTCTTGAACACCGTGGCACCTTTAAGATCACCGCGACAAAAATCCCATTATGAACCTTGGATTGATGATTCCATTCGTTGCCTTAGACGCTGTTGCAGAAGAGCGGAACGAAATTGGAAAAAGGACAGGCTTCAGGTGTCATTTGAGATTTTAAAGGACGTTCTGCACAGCTACCAGAAGGAAGTAAAAAAAGCCAAATGTCGACATCTATCAAACATTATTAACAAGAACTGCTCCAGACCAAAGACACTTTTTAATATTATAAATGCTACTTTAAATCCATCGGCCGTACTCTCTCCGGGGGTTGCATCCCCGTCATGTGATGAGTTTTTATCTTTCTTTGAAAACAAAATAAGAGATCTTAGACAGAGTATAATTTGCACATCCTCTACAATTTCTCTTAATCCTAATAACCATCTTTTAAATGAAACTGACGCTGTGTCATTTAATGAGTTTAACTCAGTTACTGAGGCGGAATTGTTAGAAATAGCTAAGCAGCTCAAGCCTTCTGGCTCACCACTGGATAGTCTTCCTCCTTTTTTATTCAGACAACTTATTGCTGATATGGCTCCATATCTTCTGATTATAATAAATCGCAGTCTAGAATCTGGCATTATGCCTGACTGCTTAAAGCATGCAGTGATCCGTCCAATGATTAAAAAATCGAACCTGGATTCATCTGTTTTGACAAATTTTAGGCCAATTTCTAATTTGCCATTTGTTTCTAAATTTTTTGAAAAAATTATTCTATTACAGTTACAGAGTTATTTAGCTGAGAACTCATTATTTGAAATATTTCAGTCTGGCTTTCGAAAATGTCACTCCACAGAGACCGCATTGGTCAGAGTTTTTAATGATATTTTAATTACTTGCGACTCTGGTGATTTCACAGTACTTGTTCTTCTCGATTTAACAGCAGCGTTTGATACAATTGATCATACTATCCTAACTGACCGTCTAAGGCACTATGTTGGTATAGGAGGTACAGCTTTGAAATGGTTAATATCATTTCTAACAAATAGGAGTTTCTCAGTTAAGATAGGAGAACGTTACTCGAGTACAGCACACCTACACTATGGAGTTCCGCAGGGCTCTATTTTAGCTCCATTATTATTTTCTTTATATATGCTTCCTCTTGGGTCCATTTTTAAAAAACACGGTCTGTCATTTCACTGCTACGCAGACGACACACAGGTCTATTTGCCCGTGAAACGAGATTTTTTAACCCTAACGTCTCTTACAGCATGCCTAGAGGAGGTAAAGGCATGGCTTTCTTTAAATTTTTTAATTTTTAATGAAAAGAAAACTGAAATCATTATGTTTAGCCCATCTGAGCAATCAAAATCTGTAAACCTAAATCTGGGTGAGATGTCCGTGTACTTGAGACCGTGGGTGAAAGATTTGGGTTTTGTTTTAGACGATAATCTAAAATTTGATCGTCAAATAAACTCCGTGGTAAAATCATGTTTTTATCAGCTACGTCTGCTCGTTAAAGCAAAACCGTTTCTCTCATTTAAAGATCTTGAGAAATTAATTCATGTATTTATTTCGTCGAGATTGGACTATTGTAACTCGTTATATCTGGGAATTAGTCAGCAAACACTATCTCGTTTACAATATGTCCAAAATGCTACGGCCCGTTTTCTGTGCGGAAAAAAAAAGAGAGAGCATATTACACCGATTCTAAGATCATTGCATTGGTTACCGGTGTGTTACAGAGTAGAATTTAAAGTATTACTTTTAGTTTATAAATCTTTAAATGGATTAGCACCAACGTACCTAGTAGAATTATTAATAGAACAAAAGCCTGCAAGGTCTCTACGCTCTTCAAATCTGGCCTTACTGTCTACCCCAAAATCGCGCCTAAAGCGCAGAGGAGATCGAGCGTTTTCCATCGCTGCACCTAGACTTTGGAATACTCTCCCAATTAGCTTAAGACAGGCTCCATCTCTTACTATTTTTAAATCCAAACTTAAAACCTATTTATTTTCAAAAGCTTTTGATTAAAGACTGTGTTTTGTATGTGTTTGCATGTTGCTTGAATATGGGGTTCCTTATTGATTTGTGAGTCTATGTGGAAAGCACATTGGTCAACAGCTGTTGTTTTTAATAGTGCTATACAAATAAATTGTCATTGTCATTGTCATTGTCATCCTCTGATGGCTACTTCCAGCAGGATAATGCACCATGTCACAAAGCTCGAATCATTTAAAATTGGTTTCTTGAACATGAAAATGAGTTCACTGTACTAACATGGCCCCCACAGTAACCAGATCTCAACCCAATAGAGCATCTTTGGGATGTGGTGGAACGGGAACTTCGTGCCCTGGATGTGCATCCCACAAATCTCCATCAACTGCAAGATGCTATCCTATCAATATGGGCCAACATTTCTAAAGAATGCTTTCAGCACCTTGTTGAATCAATGCCACGTAGAATTAAGGCAGTTCTGAAGGCGAAAGGGGGTCAAACACCCGTCAGTATTAGTATGGTGTTCCTAATAATTCTTTAGGTGAGTGTATTTGTCAACACTAGGGGTGGAACGGTACACAGAAGTCACGGTTCGGTTCATACCTCGGTTCAGACATCACGGTTCGGTATGATTTCGGTACAAATGGAGGGAAAACCTAGCGACCTTGCCGCTGGTGCCACTTCTCGTGGGCGTTGAGTCCGATCCTTGAGCCGCACACTCGTCCGCAGATGGAGCAGGGGAAACCAGATACCAGGGGGGTACCAGCCGCCCACTGGTGTCTCTTGATTCGCCTCTTGGATCGTTGGTCTTGGTTGGTTTGGTGTATTTGAGAGATTGCAGTTGCACAGGTGACATGCCAGGCAGGTCTGTCAACTCCCAGTGATTCAAGCTGTGTGAGGGGAATGTTCGCTCTCTTTAAGATGTCCCTGGTGTAGTCCTTAAAGTGCCACTTTTGCCCTCCAGCGGACCGCTTTGCGCCCATTAGTTGACTGTAGAGGACTTGGTGGGGCAATCGGTGTTCAGGCATGCGTATGGTGTGCCCATTCCAGTGCAGATGTTTTTTGGCAACCGAAGCGAATAGGACGCGCGTATAAAGCCAACGTTTGAAGTGAACGCGCGTTCAGAGCTAAGCCGATGGTACAGATTATGTGTCCCTAAAGAACCCGCGTATCTAACAGTAGTTCCCCATTACATTAATTAATTTGCATGCAAGTTTTATTTATTTTTATACCGTGTATTCTCATATACATATTCTCCACTAACACATGCTGATGGCGTTTTATTCTTCTATATTAGTGTCGTAGCCTACGAGTCAATAGGTTTCATCATCGTACAGTCTACAGACAGTTTATTAGATCCATGATGTCATACAGTGTGATTTGTAATGATCTTAAAGGATTGCTGAACTTACACATTCTGTAGCAGGCATTAACCAATGAAAACTATTGAAATGAGCTTGTGAATGAACTTCGTAACTTGGCTCCTCAAACTGTCAGTCAAACCTTATAACTCCGCCCCGCCTCTAATGAAGTGCCGCACAAATTCTGGACCATCTCTGCTTGTTTGCAATGCAATTGTAAATTAAAAACTGGCTCTTTCAATTAGGGCTAGGCGATAAAACGATAACGATAATTATCGCGATATAATTTTTCTCGATGAAACGATATGAAGAGGTCGATAAATGTTCGATAATGTTTATGCGCCAAAAGCGGAACGAAACTCATTTGAACCGCATGCGCTCACGGACTGAGCTCACTAGACTAGAGCAGACGCGTTTACTCTGATCGGCCTCGCTCACGAGATCCAGTGAGAAGTGCTTGAGTTCAGCGAAGAACACAAATGTTTAAAGGCAGATGAAACAGCGCCGACAAACAGGAGAAACACTGCGCGCAGAATCTGAATTGATACTGAATCCATTTAGCCTACCTTGGATTTACTGTAAGGTTAGCCTAGTAATATTAACTGCACCATGAAGTGTGGGATACATATTGAATTGTATAATATTATTAATGTAGACAATGTATTAAATGACTAATGGAATATAATTATATTATTTAATAATGTATTTAACTGTTAGGCTACTGTTTTTCATAAAAATACCATAGAAACCATAAAGTTACATTTTGCCATGATAGTGAGGTCCTATAGGCTATGCCTGGTTTTATCTGTGGTTATCATGATCTAAATGCATGATACTGGATGACCACTGGTTAATTTTAATAAAACTCAAACAGTCAGAATATTACATTTTACCAAATAAAAATGTGGTCGTCAAATTATTATTTTTTTAAACAGATTTTACTGTTTTTGTTAATGAACATACATTTAACAGAGTAGTATTAGCTTGAGTTAGGATGCAGATTTACTGTCAACTCACTGTCAAATATGCATTTCGAGACAAAACATGTAATTTGAATATTGCAGCATGCACTGCAAACTGTGCTGAAGAAATATTTTTCTATTCAGATATTAATTTTGTTAAGGAAAAATGACTTTTGAATGTTCTACCTCAGATTTGTGAAATGTTCACCTGTTTGGCAAGTGTTTGTCATGATTTGTTCTGGCAATAAAGAGTTAAAACCACAAGTAACGCTCTGGTTTATACAACCTTCACTTAGGAGCAAAAATCTGCCTTTAAACTTGAAAGAAATAAAGATTTGACATTTATCGTGATAATTATCGATATCGACTGATATAAAAAAAAATATTGTGATCATTTTTTTGGGCCATATCTCCCAGCCCTACTTTCAATACATACGGCATTTTCTTTATCCAAAAAACACCTGTATGTATGTATGTATGTACGGTATGTATGTATGTAAAGGCTAATATTAATGTTTGAAGGAGTGGAAAAGAGTGTCTTGTCTAGCTAGCAATTGTCGTCATAGTCAATACTGTCTCAAATGGGCCGTGCGAAGAACTTCATATTTTATAACATGAGATTTTGACCAAATGACAGATAAAAGGCGCTCCCGCAGAGCTACAATAAACTTTATATAAGTTGTAAGTTGATGAAAATGTAACGCGATGCAATGAATGACACGAAATATCTGTGATTCACCGGTCAAAAACCTCATAACTCCATTTGAGCTTGATTTCGGGAAAACGTGCACATGCAAGTGTCTGATCAGTGATAGTGTAAAGCCACGATATCAGCAATACAGTGACAGTGCTGTTTTCTATTTCCTGAACAGTAGCGGGTTTGGACATTTCTGCCCGACGGCGACGATATCGAACCCTTGCACTTTGATTAAATGATTAAATGTAATTTTTTTTAGCAGTTAAATGGTTTACATCTTATTGTTAAACTTGTCAATCTCACAGAAGCGTGACATTGTGTTTTCTCCAGGAGTTGAACGTTCGCCAGCTCACGCTGTCCTCTGACAAGGACAGATACGGCATCCGTCTGAGAGCTGAACCCGATCACATGGTTCTGGGCAAACGCCTGAAAGGAGCGTTTAAATCTGTGACTGCGTCCATCAAAGACCTGAAGAGTGAAGAGCTGGAGGCCTTCCAGAGGACAGGTACCGCTTACATGTTAATTCACTCTCACACACACTCACTCACTCACTCACTCACACACTCACTCACTCACTCACTCACTCACTCACTCACTCACTCACTCACTCACTCACTCACTCACTCACTCACTCACTCACTCACTCACTCACTCACTCACACACTCACTCACTCACTCACACACTCACTCACTCACTCACTCACTCACTCACTCACTCACTCACTCACTCACTCACTCACTCACTCACTCACTCACTCACTCACTCACTCACTCACTCACTCACTCACTCACTCACTCACTCACTCACTCACTCACTCACTCACTCACTCACTCACTCACTCACTCACTCACTCACTCACTCACTGACTCTCTCAACCACTCAACCACTCACACATATACACACACACACATATGCACACACACTCACTCACTCACACACACTCTCGCACACTCTCGCGTGCACACACACTCGCACACTCTCGCGTGCACACACACACACACAACACACTCACTCACGCTCACTCACGCACACGCACGCACGCGCACGCACACACTCGCACACACACACTCACGCACTCACACACACTCGCACACACTCTCGCACACTCTCGCGTACTCACACTCACACTTACAATCACACTCACTCACTCTCACACTCACTCACTCACTCACACTCACACTCGTGCACACACACACTCACTCACTCGAGGGAAAGCCCGGCTCTGATGCGGCTCTGGCTACTGAACCTGTTGGAGAAGAGCTAAAGCAGCCGTGCAGATCTCACATTAGAGTGCAGTGATCAGATCGTCGTGTTCAACGCTCCCCTTTCTGAAGCGTTTTCATGCCTTTTATCTGAAACGCTGGCGCTGGAATGAGCGGGACGCCGGATAAGACTGGGAAAGCGTGCAGAGATAGATGAGATGTGAAGGAAAGCAGGCGGTCGCTGGAGATCTCTCCACACATTCTCATTATACTAACTACAGAAACAGTCATATTCATGCAGATATTTCCCCTTAAAATATATATATATATATATATATTTATTGGACCCACTAGGGAGCTTGGATATAAAATCTTTTTTTTTTTAAAGTGTAATTTCTGGACCTGGAAAAGTCTTTTTAACTTGTAAATTAATATCTGAAGGAATATGTATATTTTCTCAAGCCATGTAATCACAACCTAGAGAAGTTTTATTGCTTATTGGAATTATGGATATTTTAGTGTTTTAATATGTCGCCACTCCAAGGATCTAGGCGTTTCTGTAAATAATTTTTTTTTATAATTTTTGTCGTTATAGCAGAAGTATCTTGAAATATCGTCAATGGCAAATATGGCATTATTTTTAACATGTTTTTTTTTCTTTTTTCCACGATTTTTTTATTACCGTAACAACAGAAACAATGACACAAAGTAATCTGTGGAGTCAAAACCATGACACATAGATTTGCTAAAGAATAAAGTATTTAGCAAAAAAAACTAGTCTGAATTTTGAAACATTTATATATAATATATTAAAAGTGTATAATTTTTGTAATCTGATTACATGATCCAGATTACATCTAATCAGTTACTACCCGATCACAAGATAGAAATTCATGCACATTCATTGATAAAGAAAAGTTTAAACCATGAAGAACATTCCGTTTTTAAAGAATTAGGGAATAAATATACGGTTAATCGCATCAAAAATAAAAGTTTGTTTACATAATACACTCACCTAAAGGATTATTAGGAACACCTGTTCAATTTCTCATTAATGCAATCTAATCAACCAATCACATGGCAGTTGCTTCAATGCATTTAGGGGTGTGGTCCTGGTCAAGACAATCTCCTGAACTCCAAACTGAATGTCAGAATGGGAAAGAAAGGTGATTTAAGCAATTTTGAGCGTGGCATGGTTGTTGGTGCCAGACGGTCCGGTCTGAGTATTTCACAATCTGCTCAGTTACTGGGATTTTCACGCACAACCATTTCTAGGGTTTACAAAGAATGGTGTGAAAAGAGAAAAACATCCAGTATGCGGCAGTCCTGTGGGCGAAAATGCCTTGTTGATGCTAGAGGTCAGAGGAGAATGGGCCGACTGATTCAAGCTGATAGAAGAGGAACTTTGACTGAAATAACCACTCGTTACAACCGAGGTATGCAGCAAAGCATTTGTGAAGCCACAACACACACAACCTTGAGGCGGATGGGCTACAACAGCAGAAGACCCCACCGGGTACCACTCATCTCCACTACAAATAGGAAAAAGAGGCTACAATTTGCAAGAGCTCACCAAAATTGGACAGTTGAAGACTCGAAAAATGTTGCCTGGTCTGAAGAGTCTCGGTTTCTGTTAAGGCATTCAGAATTTGGCGTAAACAGAATGAGAACATGGATCCATCATGCCTTGTTACCACTGTGCAGGCTGGTGGTGGTGGTGTAATGGTGTGGGGGATGTTTTCTTGGCACACTTTAGGCCCCTTAGTGCCAATTGGGCATCGTTTAAAAGCCACGGCCTACCTGAGCATTGTTTCTGACCATGTCCCCATCCCTTTATGGCCACCATGTACTCATCCTCTGATGGCTACTTCCAGCAGGATAATGCACCATGTCACAAAGTTCAAATCATTTCAAATTGGTTTCTTGAACATGAAAATGAGTTCACTGTACCAAAATGGCCCCCACAGTCACCAGATCTCAACCCAATAGAGGATCTTTGGGATGTGGTGGAACGGGAGCTTCGTGCCCTGGATGTCCATCCCACAAATCTCCATCAACTGCAAGATGCTATCCTATCAATATGGGCCAACATTTCTAAAGAATGCTTTCAGCACCTTGTTGAATCAATGCCCCGTAGAATTAAGGCAGTTCTGAAGGCAAAAGGGGGTCAAACACAGTATTAGTATGGTGTTCCTAATAATCCTTTAGGTAAGTGTATATGTGTGTGTACGGTGTATAATTATTTTGTATATAAATACACACACATGCATGTATATATTTTAAGAAAAATGTGTTATGTATAAAATATTTATATTTATATATAATATAAATTATGTATAAATATATATACAGTATATGCATGCAAATATTTCTTAAATATATACATGCATGTGTGTTTATATATACAAAATAATTATACACCGTACACACACATATATTATATAAACCAAAACGTTTATTTTGGATGCGATTAATCGTTGCCTAGCCCTAAAATTATTAATAACGATTTTATTTATTATTTTGATGCATTACCAAAAAGTTTCAGTTGCTCTATCATTATCAGAAATACTGGGTTCCTTCAGATATTGTGTGACGAGCTGCTTCAGTCCCTCAGGCTCAGTGTGTGTGTGTGTCACGATACCCTCGATACATATCACGATACTGAACTCACGATACGATATTATTGCGATACTAAGAATTATTTACAGAATACAGAATTATTTTAGACGAATATGCTTGATCTCTGTCACTGACTAGATATATTTAAAATAATGAAGGACACTTTTACTGGTAACATCAGACATCTGGCATTATCAGGACACACAAATATCCCCCACTGCATTATTATACATTATATTCAACATTATATATAGTAGTTTAATGTAGTACTGACACTAAAACTCCTGTATAGTAAATTTAATGTTGGGTGATCTATACACAATACACATATTGTCTCTATCCACAATACATATTGTTGCTTTTTGTATTGCGCTATATTGTGACCCGATGTATAGTTACAGTCTGGCATCTGTTCCTCTGCAGGGTCTATCGTTGTGGACGGGCATGATCTGCGCGAGGACGATCTGCGACTGATGTACTGCTTCGATCAGACGTCAGGAACACCGGCTCAGTACGAGGCCCATTCAGACGCGCAGGTCTGCACACACTTTCATTCGTTCATTTTTATACAGCACAGTTTAATGCAACACAGGTCGCCCAACGTGCTTCACAATAAAGAACAATCTGTGCATAGAGATAAAAAAAATACATCGGCCTTGTTCACACTGTCAGTCCAAATCCGATTATTTGTGTATCCGATTGGAATCTGATCTAACATTATTGATGTCCACACTGTGTATCGCAACTGTTCAGATCCGATGTGTGTGTCCATGCCACTCTTTCGTTTTCCGGAATATCTGCAGTGGTTTCATCGGAATGATGTTGCGTTGGTAGGAATACCCCAAAACAATAGAGCAATAGAGATGTTGTCTTATTTCAATTTTACAACGTTGAAATGTAAAATTTAAATGTGAAATGTAAAAATTGTCTCCACCGGTTTCAAAATGTGTCTCCGTTATATTGTCATTTTCTGCTCGTCCGGCACTACATTGTTTCGGCAGCGACTTTACGCATGTTTCCTATAACAACGTCTGGCGTTTGTTTTACGTGGCGTGAGAAAGTCACATAAACCATAATCACACAAGCACTCAGACTGAGACGGATTTCCAGAAATGCGATTTTAAACAGGTAAATGTATTTATATATTAAACCACATATGTATGTAGCTTGAAACGGATTTGTAAAGATCGGATTTCATTTGATTTTTAACTGTTCACACTATCTAATTCTGATCGGATTCCTATCGGATTTGGACTGACAGTCTGAACGAGGCCATAGAAGCACATTAAGCAGACACAGGCGCACTCGAAACCCCTTCGTGACGTTCTCACATAGCGTTTAACAGATGTGATTTAGCCTGAATTTGAAAGTAGTTAGAGTTAGAGATTTGGCTGATCTAATAGAGACGGGGACAAAGTTTTGGACTCACTCACTCGCCCCAAATGAAAACCCCAAATTCAAAATTAGAATATTGTGAAAAGGTTTTCATAAGCTGTAAGCCATAATCATCAGAATTATAACAAATAAAGGCTTGAAATATCTCACTTTGCATGTAATGAGTCTATATAATATATGGTAACACTTTATTTTAAGGTGCTTGTAATAAGCAGTAATTAACAGTTAATAAGACACTTATAAGACCTTATAAGATGCATATAAGATGCATATAAGCATTAACTAATGATAATAAATAAATTAAATTAAATAATAAATTTCTCAAGTATCAATACATTGCACTTTTAGAACAGCCGAACAAACATAAATGGTAACACAAACTCCCAGTCCCTTAAAAATTGACCTTCCCAAGAGGGAGTAGTTTCCCTGATCTCTTCAGGGCCTGGACCTTTAATTAACCCTTATATGAAGTAGTTAATGCTTATATGCATCTTATATGCATCTTATAAGGTCTTATAAGTGTCTTATTAACTGTTAATTACTGCTTATTACAAGCACCTTAAAATAAAGTGTTACCTAATATATTAGTTTCACCTTTTAAGTTGAATTACTGAAATAAATTAACTTTTGCACGATAGTCTAATTTTTCGAGTTTCACCTGTTATACATAATTCTATACCGTACAGGCAGCCATTTCAATTAACTTAGAAGACAACGTAACAGAGTCAAATTCATATTTCATATTCAGACTTGATCATCCTAGCCGCTGCGTTTACTGCATCTCGACTGATCTCTCAGTCGACACGCTCCTGTCCCGAAGTGATCTGAACACACACGTTTGTCTTCACAGGCGCTGGTTCTGCTCGACGTCACGCCGGATCAGTCCATGGTGGATGAAGGAGTGGCCCGTGAGGTCATCAACCGCATCCAGAAGCTGCGCAAGAAGGTGAGGACCTGAAGTACAGCGAGTCCAGTCACATTCATTTCTATCCACCTTATTCCTGACCATCTTACTGCGTTTTGAATTATGGGTGGCTCTTCCGGTTTGGGGAACTTCCATTCATTTAAGGTTGCCCTATAAATAAAGCTGATCCGTCAGTTTCCCTTCATGTTTTTTCTTCAAACATCATGAGAATATTGTAACACTTGGTATTTTAATGTGACATTATAACAAAAATATCTATGGGCAAGAGCTCTTTTCAGTCGCTGTATTCTTTTCCTCGTGATTAATATTTTTTCCCTTTGCATTCTGCTGTAATAGTATGAAAAAGGACAATATATATTCTGCACATTTATGGTCTGTTCTCCCGATTTAATTAACGAAATATCCCATTAATAATTCACTGGATGCACGAAGAATCTCTAGCAAGGTTTTCTCCTCAAATCATCACGTGTTTTCACAAATACAATCTTTAAAAATGAAGGAAATCACTTTCAAAATTGTTTGCCATCACGCAATGCTGAAGTTAATGAACTTTTTTGATTAAGGCAACGTATTTTAGATAATAAATTACAAAAGTGATATTTAACCCGTCCGTTATTTCTGTGTAAAGAATCGTGCTTTTGGGGGTTATTCATGTTGAAATTACCTTGTTGATGCTTTTACACCTTTAAATGTCCTTTTAATGTTCGATGGTTGAAGGGTGAGTAGAATCGTCATCTCATTGTAACCAGTAAAAAAAAAAAAAAGTATTATTGCGTTTATAGAGCGAGCCTACGCCAGAAGGTGAGGACACAGGGGCCGGCTGCATAAACCTCTGATGGTGTGTTCACAACAAACGCGAAGTGTATATTCACATCGCGTTACTCGCACTAGATTACTGATGGGATGTTTCTTGTTTTTCGCATCAAGCTGTGTCTTCACGCACATCATCAACAACAACAGTGACAGTAACCGGACATATCAATGAGCTCTTCGCTGATTGGCTTGCGCAACTAAGCGTCATGCGAACTTTCCGCTCGAGTTGAATTTTTCCAACTTGCGCGGAAGACGCGATTGACGCGAATATCGAGCGTTCGCGGCAAACACGCGCCCAATTCGCGTCATTCGCGCCACCCTCTTTGTATGTAATCCACTCGCTCAAATAATTAAATTTGCGTTTGGTGTGAACACGCCATGAGACTAGACTTACAAGTTAGACTTTTTTTTCTTTTTTTTTTAGACGGTTCATAGCTTTTTTTTTATATCAGTCTCATAAAAACGTAGATTGGCCTAATTTGATAGCGTAAAGCAAGACTGACTGCTAGTGGGTCATGCTAGAACTCAAGACACTGTCTTAACATAAGTAGACGAGGGAGACACATTAACACCTAACTAATTTTAAAACGCATGTGTTGATTTTTGCAGTTCTGTTCTCACTGGTTTTCTCCAGAGGAGGGTTAAGTCAGTGGATATTTTGGTGAAGGTTGAATAAGGTCTTATTTCTGTTGTATTTCCACACCTCTGACGTCTCCTCCCGTCATGTGTTTGTCTCTCTCTCTCTCTCTCTCTCTCTCTCTCTCTCTCTCTCTCGGGGTCAAGCTCACTTGTTTTTCCCAGACTCATGAGAGATGCTATTTGGACAATCTTTCCACCCCAGAGTTCTGCATGCGTTGAGCAATTGTTCGGTCTTAATAAAGCTTCTGCCGTAATAAAGCTTAAAGACAAACAGTGCTTTGAAGTTGTGTGGAAATCAGTAAAGTAAGACAGATTTCCTTTCTTCACCCCCCCCCCCCCCCCCCCCCCCCTCCCCCCCTCCCCCCTTCACAAGCGTTTTTTCCATGAGAGGGGGAAGGGCACGTGGACGCCCGCCAGGACCGAATTCCTCTCTTATTGAAAGTCTGAAAAAATCGGAGGGAATTTTCCATGGGAGGGAATTAATTTTTCAGCGTTTGCTGAGATGAGAGTTGGTAACCAGGGAGGGTTCATGGAAAAGCAGAAGCTATTGTGTTTTTTGGGGGGGGGTTTCTCGTTGTTCAAAGGTACCGAATGCCCAAGGCCATATTTTCCACAACAAGCCCATTTGTTTTCTCGTAGCGTCTGCTTTGGGAAAATGATTAGCACTTGCTGGCATTTCCCAGTACACACGTCTTTGAAATGAAGGCAGATTAAATGAGCTGTTCGTCATCACTGAGAAACTCAAGAGTAATAAATGTTCACGGAAAGGAGGTGCTGATCTTCCAGAAAATGTTTAACTAAATAATATATAATATTGAGTACCATTACTAGGGGTGTAACAATACATCGTGTCACTATATATCGCAATACAAAAATGCAACAATATGTATCGTGGATATTGACTATATGTATTGTGTATAGTTCACCTGTGTGTGGGAAAAATTCAAGTTTTGAGAGTTTTAGTGTCAGAACTACATTAAACTACTATAAATAATGTTGAATATTATGTATAATAATGCAGTGGGGGATATTTGTGGGTCCTGATAATGTCAGATGTCTGATGTTACCAGTAAAAGTGTCCGACATTATTTTAAATATGTCTAGTCAGTGACAGTGAAAGCATATTCGTCTAAAATAATTCAGTATTTTCAGCTTCAGAATCATGAATATTGTTATTCTGGTGTCTCTATTGTCCTGTGCTTTGGGTTTCAGCACCAAGCATTTTAATCAACTACTTTTTTTGTAAACCTTTTATCATGTGTCTTGGAGTATCGCAATAATATGGTATTGTGACATGAGGGCATCGTTATACCCGTACTCATTACTGGTGACTACTCCTGTATATAAGGCTGTAATGTTTCCAAACTTGTTGTCTCAGGGTCACCTGGTCCCGTCGGATGAGATCACGGTGTACTACAGCACTCAGCCGGCTGGGGAATACCTGGATCAAGTCATCCAAGCACACACGGACTTCATCTTGGCCACTACTAAAGCTCCTCTCAAGCCATATCCAGTGGCCCAGAATGCCAGTGTGATCGTCCAGGAGAAAACTCAGGTACTGAACTCAAGAGATGCTCAGCTACTCATTCTGTGCTCGTTTGCGCTGCTTGTTCTTCTGCTAATGCCCTGATACCAACATTTGATATATACTAGGTAGGGATGCATAGCCAGGTTCCACCAGACTCTCGTACATTTCATTTGTACAGAAAGTCTGGCATCGCTCCATTTACAAGCGTTAACTTCCTTGTAGGCGGTCCTCTGTTGAAGTTTAAAACTATTGGATCTGCCCAGAGCCACTCTGGATCTGCCATAACCAATCGCTAAGGCCGTGTGTCCACCAGCTGAAAACGCTAGACGCTCTGCTGAAAACGCCTAGCTGTGGGCGCTTGAGAGCATTTTGGCAGCGCAGAGTTTTTTCAGTTGAGACGTTTCGTTGCTATGATACAGAATATCCGCAGCACAGTTTACTTGT
This sequence comes from Rhinichthys klamathensis goyatoka, assembly GCF_029890125.1. NCBI lineage: Eukaryota > Metazoa > Chordata > Actinopteri > Cypriniformes > Leuciscidae > Rhinichthys > Rhinichthys klamathensis. The sequence continues at coordinate 2,537,817 of NW_026606634.1, forward strand.
AACAGATTTCGCAGATAATTTGTTTCATACTAAAAATGTATTTTTAATCCATGTTGTTCGGTTGGGTCTGGTGGTTGATGTCGCTGTACAGTTGGTCGGTGTGGTATTAGCCCTGCCCCTCCTCCACTGTGATTGGACGGCTGGGTAAAAAGTGACAGTGATGAGCGCTGCGTTTTACCCAAATTTGAACATTCTTCAACTCTCGGCGACCAGTAAAAAACGCCGGGCGCTTCAGCGAGAAAAAAAGCACTCAGCGCCTCGTTACGCTCATGGCATTTAAAAAACGCGGCGCTTACACTGGAAAAAAAAATACGCCAGACGCGTGAAAAACGTTTGGTCGTGACGTATGACGACTCAAACTAGCGCACGGCATCAACGCCATCGTTCTCAGCCACTCCCTCTGTTCGCTGATTGGACCTGTAAAAAAATGACCGGAGAAAACCAAAGAATACACCACAAACCCAGACATAGTACTGAAGGAAAATGAAAATTGAGCGGAAGTACGTAGGAGGGCGGAGCCAGGCTAAGGGATGCACTGATGTATCAGCCAATAATCGGTATCATCCGATAAAAGCCATTATTTTCAGTATTGGCCATCAGCAGATTGTTTAATAACAGCTGATGATCAGGGCCGATTATATCCTGTCCTGTACAACACAACAACAGTACCTTAATTAGTCCTGTTCAGCTTCAGAAGGTCTGAATCAGATGGATGAATGGGTTTGATAACCATTAACAGTTAAAACATAGCGACAGTGCTAATTAATCAACAGTCAAACACTGTACATAAGCCAGCTGTGGCCCCTTGCCAGATTTTAAAAAGGCAACCTAAAATGTAAACACATGATTGGTAGGTTATCACATGTACAAATTATCCATAAATAAGAAACATGTATCACAATTTACACATGGTTACAAATTTGATTTGCTTTTAGCCATTTCTTTAATTTAAATGTAAATGTTGAATAGTTTGCACGACCCCTTAAACTGTATGTTTAATCGCTCGGGTTGCTCTGCCATTACTATCCTTTTGCATTATAATCTGACTTAATGGGGGAGATGCATAACACTTTATAATTTAAAAATCAAGCAAGCATCAACAAAATGTTCAATATTATGGAATCTCAATTAATTATATGTTTGCACTATTTTGCAATGATGAAAACTATTAGTCCTATCAAATGTTTGAAGTGTCTGTTTGTAAAGAGATTCAATTGATTTTAAAATTGTTGTGCTTGCTTGAGACCAACTAGTAAAGCAGAAAATACCATAGTTTTGCTGCCTCTGTTGATAAATATGGTCTTATATGCCTAAAGTTGACCAAATTAAATAGAATAATATTGGCTACCTTTTAGCATGCTTTTGAAATGACTGCTGAGAATCTAATAAATCAGGAACGACATTCAGCTTTTCTCCTTTATAAATACATCAGGATGAGGAATCACTGCACATCTTTGTGAAAAGAACATACAAACAGTTTTGCTTCTATTCAAATGTAAATATGAATTATCAATATTTGACCCCATGAACCACCCGTAGTTAACGCCGGGGTTGCCAGGTCCGTGGTTTTCCCCCACATCAAACATTATTTGTAACGCATTGCTTTCTTACTTCTGATAAGAAACAAAGTCTCAGCTTTCAAACTGTTCATTTTAATATTTGCTTTTATCGGCCAAAACGGATTATTGGCCAATACATTGGTGCATCCCTAACGTAATCCCTGCAAAAAATCAGTTGATTTTCAGATTGATATTCAAAATGATAAGCAAGTGCAGCTTTGTTTACAGTTTGTATATTTGCAGTCCTAGTTGACGAATATGGACTATTGATCCCTGCTGACATTGATAATAACTTTGTCCAGTGTGTTCAAGCGCAGCTTTTTAACCGAGATGCAGTTAGCTTTCTTTAACCCTCTGGGGACCAAGGTGTTTTTGGGGTCCTTGAGATGTTTTGACATGCCCTGGCATTTGTGCTTTTTTCAGTTGCTTATAAACATATTAATGGCACAGGTGAAATTACACTCTATTTAGCACAAACGGGGCTACCATAATATGTGAGCAACATGTATGTACATGTTTGTATTTTTGAGAGAATATTGTTTATGCAATTGTTTATGCAATTGTCAATTGTTTATTGAACAAACTAAAAATTAAAGTTTCTGAAATAAAGCCACAAAACACATACTAAATATGTGTCCACAAGACTTTTGACTAATGGATGTTGTGGCCTAGAGTTTTTGCTTCAAAATGATGTGAAAATCATCCTGTCTAATCATTCACATAACACAATAGATTATTTTAAATTGTGAAAAACATTTTTTGTTAGCCAAGGTAATATGCGAATGGGCGTGAACGGCCCAACCCCATTGTGAATAATTAGGTGGTTGAGAAGACAAAGACGACCCGCATATTAATGAGCCTTTCATTCAGGTGTGAAAGGCTCATTACCACACACACACACACACACACACACACACACACACACACACACATATACATACATACATACATATACATACATATACATATATATATAAATGTATATGTATGTATAAAATCAAAATATAAATGAAAGTCAAAAGCACATTTTTAGTCATCCCTGGAAACAAATCCTGTTCAAATAGGTTATATGGGCCATTCTACAGAATTGGTTCAAAGTTAGAGTGGGAAACATCTTGAAAAGAAAATTGTCTTTTTCCATAAAGGTCTTAGTAGGCCAATACATTTTATCATACATATTTCAAAGTTAAGGATTCATTATTTTGATATAACTTGCATTGGAACAAACACTATTCTTAGTTGATTAGTTTATTGACAAAACATACTATATATTTAACATATGAGCAGAAACTGCTAACAAAAGCTTATTTGATGTCTATTTTAGAGTTAAAACTTTATAATCTATCCAAAACTAGTCACACACACACACACACACACACACACACAGAAACATGATTCAAATTTAAACAGTAGGCTATTTTTGCGTTTACAGACACTAACGTTATTATATATCGCGATTAGAACAAACCACAATAATAAAACACTTACAGTTCAGCTCGCTCCTCGAAGTGAAAATAAACCAGCACTTGTTCTGAGGTAGGTAAATGTCCCAGGATTATTCCTCACAGCCGCGCAAGACGACAGTACATTAATCTGACTAAATATAGTGTGTTTACAGAGTTTATATGGGCATTTACACGTCTCAATCTGTTGCTTCAGATCATTAGCGTTTGAATAGCGCGTGCTCTCCGTGGGCGTGTCACATTAGCGGAATAATGAGATGCGAGAACGATAATGAGAACGGCTGACACCTCTCTCTTTTTATATAGATTACATAAACAGAGAATATTTATTTTATTTTTAAATTAGATAATTTAAAAGTACAAACTTAAATGATCATAAACATATATTGCTCATGTCTGGGTGAATAGTATTAGCTGAGTTTTGTTTAAGTTTAGAGACGTGCTCCAGAAAAAAAGTTCACGGAGAGGCAGAACGCACACCCTGTTTATTTTCTTTATTTTACAAAAGCACAATATTTTATTTCGATTGTAGGTGGGCACATAAAAAAGTAGACATTTAACAATTTATTTTTTAATATGTCTTAACTCTGTATGACCAGAAATGCAGTAGTTTAAGTCTATTTTTCTGCTATGTGAAAAAAATCTGCCAAAACGCATCGGTGCGTTTGCCGTCTTCAGAGGGTTAACTTTCGTCGCCGCTAGTTCTTTAACATTGACTTGGTGTGCCACGGCCTTTAAACGCAAAAAGAGATATTTTGAAAATGGTCTGTCAAGTCCTCTTAATTTATACAGCGCTTTTAACAATAGAGATCGTTTTAAAGCAGCTTTACAGTGACAATGGGAGATTACAGTAACAGAGATTGTTTAGGCTTTACAGCAGATCTAGAATAAAGTTATTGTCCAGATAAAGTTAGCTTTGATTGATTCACTTCCGTTGCAAAGATCATTAGTTATTAACTAATGATCAGTGTTTTTGTCCTTATTTATAAAGCCACTGAGATTTAAAACAACACGGACTTTCATTGTAAGGACAAAAAAAATAAAAAATTTCAGACAATTATTAGATATATTGTCGCACAGCTCTCTATATAAAGTTGGATATACAGTACTTTATCTGCATACATACAGTACACTCAAGTAAATAAGTATTTACTGTATATAGATATACAAACGGCTTGATTGTTTATATCAGCGGTATCCGGGAAATATAAGGCATTAAGATATTATACATTAACATCATGATTTTCTGTAAAGCTGCTTTAAAACGCTTTATTGTAAAAGCAATATATAAATACATTTAATGTGACCTGATAATTTTCAAAATATCTTTTGTGTTTGACTAAAGAAATAGAATATTTATATGTTGTGTTTATGTAAATGTTATTTATTTATATTTATAAATATGTTATGTGTTCAACATATTTGTGTAAAATATACAGGTTTGATGTAAATGATGGGAATTGATATTTTTGGGTGAGTTATCCCTATAGTCCTAAGAGCTGTGGTTTGAAGAAGTCATGCACATGTTATATAATGTACGTAATGCTACAGAACACAGAAATCATAACTGAGCACATGTAGTCTTGAGCGCTCTAGACATGCATTGTGTGTGTCTGTTAACATGAATATGCTCTATAACTCTTTATAGATCAGAAATGAATAAAGCATCATGCATGAGATGATGCAGACGCACAAGTACTAGAATAATAATAGGTTTGCATGAGACGGGAACATTTGCGTCACCACTAATAGAAATACACATGAAGACTGGCATGTACAGGGAGAGAAGAACTAATTAACTATTAATGGAGTATAAACTCACATTATCATCACGAGTCGATGTGCATATTTTCATTGGATTCCCGGATTCTTTCTCCAAATGTTCCAGCAAATAAACACATGGAGAACTGTGGAAGGAAATAATGATGAAATCAAATCAACACGAGAATATAAAACAATTCTGTTCCAAGTACGTTTTTGTCATGTAAACATGCCCTAAATTTAATGTAAAATGCGCCCATATTATTATTATTATTATTATTATTTTTAATTATATGATTATTATTATTGTATATTAAAATTAGTGCTGTCAATCAATTAAAAAAAATAACTAATTAATTGAGCATTTTTCTACTATTAATCGCACTTAACATTAGTTTTTAGTATAAGTATTCAATTGGATATTGGTAAGATATGCCAACATTTTAACCGCTTTAAGTGTTTTTAAAAATATACATTTGTATCGTTATATACTTTAATACTTGCATTCAAAACTGTAATTCTGCATTTTCTCTCAAAAAAGAAATGGTCGTCACCGGTGCGTAATGGGACAGTCTTTGTGACGCAGTCGTCCTCGAAGGATGCAGTCTTCTGTTGTGTAGCTGCATCTCTAGACAGTAGGGGTGTCACAATATATCACAATACAAAAATGCATCAATATATATTGTGTATATAGATCACCCAAAATGAAAATTACTGTGTGAGAACAAATTCAAGTTTTCAGAGTTTTAGTGTCAGTACTACATTAAACTACTATATATAATGTTGAATATAATGTATAATAATCCAGTGGGGAATATTTGTGTGTCCTGATAATGTCAGATGTCTGATGTTAGCAGTAAAAGTGTCCGACATTATTTTAAATATAGCTTCAGAATCATGAATATTGTTATGTTGGTGTCTCTATTGTCCTGTGCTTTGGGTTTCAGCACCAAGTCCATTTAGCATTTTAATCAACAGTTCATTTTTTGTTAACCTTTTATCATGTGTCTTGGAGTATCGCAATAAAATCGTATTGTGAGTTCAGTATCGTGATATGTATCGAATCGTGACATGAGGGAATCGTTACACCCGTTCTAGAAAGGTGCTTTGGTGGGACTGGATCAGGGTTCATTTGTGATTGTGTGTGTGTGTGTGTGTGTGGTATGACAGTTGAAAGGCTCGGATCTGGAGTTGACTATCGTGAGAGGAGCCGGAGTCTCCAGAGTCTCTCTGAGCTCTTCAGTCTGTGCTCACGTCAACCTGAGAGTCGCGCTCAAGGACAAGCAGCAAGGTATTCCTCAGCCATCATCACACAATCACAACTGTACACCTCAGTCATCATCACACAATCACAACTGTACACCTCAGCCATCATCACACAATCACAACTGTACACCTCAGTCATCATCACACAATCACAACTGTACACCTCAGTCATCATCACACAATCACAACTGTACACCTCAGTCATCACACAATCACAACTGTACACCTCAGTCATCATCACACAATCACAACTGTACACCTCAGCCATCATCACACAATCACAACTGTACACCTCAGTCATCACACAATCACAACTGTACACCTCAGTCATCACACAATCACAACTGTACACCTCAGTCATCACACAATCACAACTGTACACCTCAGTCATCACACAATCACAACTGTACACCTCAGTCATCATCACACAATCACAACTGTACACCTCAGTCATCATCACACAATCACAACTGTACACCTCAGTCATCACACAATCACAACTGTACACCTCAGTCATCACACAATCACAACTGTACACCTCAGTCATCATCACACAATCACAACTGTACACTTCAGTCATCACACAATCACAACTGTACACCTCAGTCATCACACAATCACAACTGTACACCTCAGTCATCATCACACAATCACAACTGTACACCTCAGTCATCACACAATCACAACTGTACACCTCAGTCATCATCACACAATCACAACTGTACACTTCAGTCATCACACAATCACAACTGTACACCTCAGTCATCACACAATCACAACTGTACACCTCAGTCATCATCACACAATCACAACTGTACACTTCAGTCATCACACAATCACAACTGTACGCCTCAGCCATCACACAATCACAACTGTACACCTCAGTCATCATCACACAATCACAACTGTACACCTCAGTCATCACACAATCATAACTGTACACCTCAGTCATCATCACAATCACAACTGTACACCTCAGTCATCACACAATCACAACTGTACACCTCAGTCATCATCACACAATCACAACTGTACACCTCAGTCATCATCACAATCACAACTGTACACCTCAGTCATCACACAATCACAACTGTACACCTCAGTCATCATCACAATCACAACTGTACACCTCAGTCATCACACAATCACAACTGTACACCTCAGTCATCACACAATCACAACTGTACACCTCAGTCATCATCACACAATCACAACTGTACACCTCAGTCATCATCACACAATCACAACTGTACACCTCAGTCATCATCACAATCACAACTGTACACCTCAGTCATCACACAATCACAACTGTACGCCTCAGTCATCACACAATCACAACTGTACACCTCAGTCATCATCACACAATCACAACTGTACACCTCAGTCATCACACAATCACAACTGTACGCCTCAGTCATCACACAATCACAACTGTACACCTCAGTCATCACACAATCACAACTGTACACCTCAGTCATCACACAATCACAACTGTACACCTCAGTCATCACACAATCACAACTGTACACCTCAGTCATCATCACACAATCACAACTGTACACCTCAGTCATCACACAATCACAACTGTACACCTCAGTCATCATCACACAATCACAACTGTACACCTCAGTCATCACACAATCACAACTGTACACCTCAGTCATCATCACACAATCACAACTGTACACCTCAGTCATCATCACACAATCACAACTGTACACCTCAGTCATCACAATCACAACTGTACACCTCAGTCATCACACAATCACAACTGTACGCCTCAGTCATCACACAATCACAACTGTACACCTCAGTCATCATCACACAATCACAACTGTACGCCTCAGTCATCACACAATCACAACTGTACACCTCAGTCATCACACAATCACAACTGTACACCTCAGTCATCACACAATCACAACTGTACACCTCAGTCATCACACAATCACAACTGTACACCTCAGTCATCACACAATCACAACTGTACGCCTCAGTCATCATCACACAATCACAACTGTACGCCTCAGTCATCACACAATCACAACTGTACACCTCAGTCATCATCACACAATCACAACTGTACACCTCAGTCATCACACAATCACAACTGTACACCTCAGTCATCACACAATCACAACTGTACACCTCAGTCATCATCACACAATCACAACTGAACGCCTCAGTCATCACACAATCACAACTGTACACCTCAGTCATCACACAATCACAACTGTACACCTCAGTCATCATCACACAATCACAACTGTACGCCTCAGCCATCACACAATCACAACTGTACACCTCAGTCATCATCACACAATCACAACTGTACGCCTCAGCCATCACACAATCACAACTGTACACCTCAGTCATCATCACACAATCACAACTGTACGCCTCAGCCATCACACAATCACAACTGTACACCTCAGTCATCATCACACAATCACAACTGTACACCTCAGTCATCACACAATCACAACTGTACACCTCAGTCATCATCACAATCACAACTGTACACCTCAGTCATCATCACAATCACAACTGTACACCTCAGTCATCACCAGTGATGGGAATAACGGCGTTATAAATAAACGGCGTTACTAACGGCGTTATCTTTTTCAGTAACGAGTAATCAAACGAATTACTGTTTCCCCCGTTACAACGCAGTTACCGTTACTGACAAAAAAATGTGGCGTTACTATAATTGAACTCACTGAAGCGGCTTTTATCCGAGTAGGCTCTCTCTCCGCCATAGGACCTGCAAAGTTTTTTTCTCTGGTGTGTGTGTGTGTGTGTGTGTGTGTTTATGAGGCGCCGGAGTGGACAAAAGCGAAGCGAACGGCGCGAGCGCGCTCAATGCGCGAGAGAGACCGAATGTGTCCGAGAGCGCGCTCAACAGTTGCGCAAGAGAGACCGAGGATGTCCGAGCATTATATAGTTTGTTTATAAATAAATGACACATATCTGCAACGTTAATTAATTTACATGGTTATACAAATAAAATCTAAAAAATTACCGTCAGGTAACGTTCTGTTTAGGTTATAAAATAAACCCGAAAATAACCTGCAGGGAACATTCACAGAAAACATCTTTGTTTGACCGGTTGTAAACACGTGCGGCAAACATGTCTAGAATTTGGCTTAAATAACCTCTGATGATGACGTTCGCTATAGGTTATAAAAATAAACCCCCAAAATATTATATTTTAGTATTATTTTTTTTTTTTTGGTAAATTGTTCAGTATTATATTGAGAGAGCACTTGTTAAACTGTTTACTTTTGTTAGGAAGAAAATACTCAGGCTACAGTATGTCTACTAGTTGTGAAGTTGTGTAACAGTTTTATCATTTTAATATGCACAAAGATTATGTATATTTTTTATTATTATTTATTCATTTTTGGTACATTTCTTAAGAAGCATAATTTATTTTTAAACTTATTTGTTGGCCAGTTGGGGTCTGTGCGATATTAAGTAAACCATCTATAATGTTTTATTGTTCTACTATAGTAATGCTAATATTTAGAATAATATATTGAATTTAATAGGCGTCTCTCACATTGTCCCACAGCAACATTAAAATAGAATAAATTATTATTATAAAACATTGAACACTAATCTACACTATTAAGTGTCCATTTCATTAATTTAATACTGGGGGCATCCAAATTATTTGACATAGGCCTATTTGATTTTTTTTTTTTTTTTTTAAGTAACGCAATAGTTACTTTCTCTGGTAATTAGTTACTTTTATAATGATGTAACTCAGTTACTAACTCAGTTACTATTTGTGAGAAGTAACTAGTAACTATAACTAATTACTTTTTTTAAGTAACATGCTCAACACTGGTCATCACACAATCACAACTGTACACCTCAGTCATCACACAATCACAACTGTACACCTCAGTCATCACACAATCACAACTGTACGCCTCAGTCATCATCACACAATCACAACTGTACGCCTCAGTCATCATCACACAATCACAACTGTACACCTCAGTCATCACACAATCACAACTGTACACCTCAGTCATCACACAATCACAACTGTACACCTCAGTCATCATCACACAATCACAACTGTACACCTCAGTCATCACACAATCACAACTGTACACCTCAGTCATCATCACACAATCACAACTGTACACCTCAGTCATCACACAATCACAACTGTACGCCTCAGTCATCACACAATCACAACTGTACACCTCAGTCATCACACAATCACAACTGTACACCTCAGTCATCACACAATCACAACTGTACACCTCAGTCATCACACAATCACAACTGTACGCCTCAGTCATCACACAATCACAACTGTACGCCTCAGTCATCACACAATCACAACTGTACACCTCAGTCATCACACAATCACAACTGTACACCTCAGTCATCACACAATCACAACTGTACACCTCAGTCATCACACAATCACAACTGTACACCTCAGTCATCATCACACAATCACAACTGAACACCTCAGTCATCACACAATCACAACTGTACACCTCAGTCATCACACAATCACAACTGTACACCTCAGTCATCACACAATCACAACTGTACACCTCAGTCATCATCACACAATCACAACTGTACGCCTCAGTCATCATCACAATCACAACTGTACACCTCAGTCATCACACAATCACAACTGTACACCTCAGTCATCACACAATCACAACTGTACACCTCAGTCATCACACAATCACAACTGTACACCTCAGTCATCATCACACAATCACAACTGTACGCCTCAGTCATCACACAATCACAACTGTACACCTCAGTCATCATCACACAATCACAACTGTACGCCTCAGTCATCACACAATCACAACTGTACACCTCAGTCATCACACAATCACAACTGTACGCCTCAGTCATCACACAATCACAACTGTACACCTCAGTCATCATCACACAATCACAACTGTACGCCTCAGTCATCACACAATCACAACTGTACACCTCAGTCATCACACAATCACAACTGTACACCTCAGTCATCACACAATCACAACTGTACGCCTCAGTCATCACACAATCACAACTGTACACCTCAGTCATCACACAATCACAACTGTACGCCTCAGTCATCACACAATCACAACTGTACACCTCAGTCATCATCACACAATCACAACTGTACGCCTCAGCCATCACACAATCACAACTGTACACCTCAGTCATCACACAATCACAACTGTACACCTCAGTCATCATCACACAATCACAACTGTACACCTCAGTCATCACACAATCACAACTGTACACCTCAGTCATCACACAATCACAACTGTACACCTCAGTCATCACACAATCACAACTGTACACCTCAGTCATCATCACACAATCACAACTGTACGCCTCAGTCATCACACAATCACAACTGTACACCTCAGTCATCATCACACAATCACAACTGTACGCCTCAGCCATCACACAATCACAACTGTACACCTCAGTCATCACACAATCACAACTGTACACCTCAGTCATCACACAATCACAACTGTACGCCTCAGTCATCACACAATCACAACTGTACACCTCAGTCATCATCACACAATCACAACTGTACACCTCAGTCATCATCACACAATCACAACTGTACACCTCAGTCATCACACAATCACAACTGTACGCCTCAGTCATCACACAATCACAACTGTACACCTCAGTCATCATCACACAATCACAACTGTACGCCTCAGCCATCACACAATCACAACTGTACACCTCAGTCATCACACAATCACAACTGTACACCTCAGTCATCACACAATCACAACTGTACGCCTCAGTCATCACACAATCACAACTGTACACCTCAGTCATCATCACACAATCACAACTGTACACCTCAGTCATCATCACACAATCACAACTGTACGCCTCAGTCATCACACAATCACAACTGTACACCTCAGTCATCACACAATCACAACTGTACACCTCAGTCATCACACAATCACAACTGTACACCTCAGTCATCATCACACAATCACAACTGTACGCCTCAGTCATCACACAATCACAACTGTACACCTCAGTCATCACACAATCACAACTGTACACCTCAGTCATCACACAATCACAACTGTACACCTCAGTCATCATCACACAATCACAACTGTACACCTCAGTCATCACACAATCACAACTGTACGCCTCAGTCATCACACAATCACAACTGTACACCTCAGTCATCATCACACAATCACAACTGTACGCCTCAGTCATCATCACACAATCACAACTGTACACCTCAGTCATCATCACACAATCACAACTGTACGCCTCAGTCATCACACAATCACAACTGTACACCTCAGCCATCACACAATCACAACTGTACACCTCAGTCATCATCACACAATCACAACTGTACGCCTCAGTCATCACACAATCACAACTGTACGCCTCAGCCATCACACAATCACAACTGTACGCCTCAGCCATCACACAATCACAACTGTACACCTCAGTCATCACACAATCACAACTGTACACCTCAGTCATCATCACACAATCACAACTGTACGCCTCAGCCATCACACAATCACAACTGTACACCTCAGTCATCATCACACAATCACAACTGTACACCTCAGTCATCACACAATCACAACTGTACACCTCAGTCATCACACAATCACAACTGTACACCTCAGTCATCACACAATCACAACTGTACGCCTCAGTCATCACACAATCACAACTGTACACCTCAGTAATCATCACACAATCACAACTGTACGCCTCAGCCATCACACAATCACAACTGTACACCTCAGTCATCACACAATCACAACTGTACGCCTCAGTCATCACACAATCACAACTGTACGCCTCAGTCATCACACAATCACAACTGTACACCTCAGTCATCACACAATCACAACTGTACACCTCAGTCATCATCACACAATCACAACTGTACGCCTCAGTCATCACACAATCACAACTGTACACCTCAGTCATCACACAATCACAACTGTACGCCTCAGTCATCACACAATCACAACTGTACACCTCAGTCATCATCACACAATCACAACTGTACGCCTCAGTCATCACACAATCACAACTGTACACCTCAGTCATCATCACACAATCACAACTGTACACCTCAGTCATCACACAATCACAACTGTACACCTCAGTCATCATCACACAATCACAACTGTACGCCTCAGTCATCACACAATCACAACTGTACGCCTCAGTCATCACACAATCACAACTGTACGCCTCAGCCATCACACAATCACAACTGTACACCTCAGTAATCACACAATCACAACTGTACACCTCAGTCATCACACAATCACAACTGTACACCTCAGTCATCACACAATCACAACTGTACACCTCAGTCATCACACAATCACAACTGTACACCTCAGTCATCACACAATCACAACTGTACACCTCAGTCATCACACAATCACAACTGTACACCTCAGTCATCATCACACAATCACAACTGTACGCCTCAGTCATCACACAATCACAACTGTACACCTCAGTCATCACACAATCACAACTGTACACCTCAGTCATCACACAATCATCACACAATCACAACTGTACGCCTCAGTCATCACACAATCACAACTGTACACCTCAGTCATCACACAATCACAACTGTACACCTCAGTCATCACACAATCACAACTGTACACCTCAGTCATCACACAATCACAACTGTACACCTCAGTCATCATCACACAATCACAACTGTACACCTCAGTCATCACACAATCACAACTGTACGCCTCAGTCATCACACAATCACAACTGTACACCTCAGTCATCATCACACAATCACAACTGTACGCCTCAGTCATCACACAATCACAACTGTACGCCTCAGCCATCACACAATCACAACTGTACGCCTCAGCCATCACACAATCACAACTGTACGCCTCAGCCATCACACAATCACAACTGTACGCCTCAGCCATCACACAATCACAACTGTACACCTTAGTCATCACACAATCACAACTGTACGCCTCAGTCATCACACAATCACAACTGTACGCCTCAGCCATCACACAATCACAACTGTACGCCTCAGCCATCACACAATCACAACTGTACGCCTCAGTCATCACACAATCACAACTGTACGCCTCAGCCATCACACAATCACAACTGTACACCTTAGTCATCACACAATCACAACTGTACGCCTCAGTCATCACACAATCACAACTGTACACCTTAGTCATCACACAATCACAACTGTACGCCTCAGCCATCACACAATCACAACTGTACACCTTAGTCATCACACAATCACAACTGTACGCCTCAGTCATCACACAATCACAACTGTACGCCTCAGTCATCATCACACAATCACAACTGTACACCTCAGTCATCACACAATCACAACTGTACGCCTCAGTAATCACACAATCACAACTGTACGCCTCAGCCATCACACAATCGCAACTGTACGCCTCAGCCATCACACAATCACAACTGTACACCTCAGTCATCACACAATCACAACTGTACACCTCAGTCATCATCACACAATCACAACTGTACGCCTCAGTCATCACACATTCACAACTGTACGCCTCAGTCATCATCACACAATCACAACTGTACGCCTCAGCCATCACACAATCACAACTGTACGCCTCAGCCATCACACAATCACAACTGTACGCCTCAGTCATCACACAATCACAACTGTACACCTCAGTCATCATCACACAATCACAACTGTACACCTCAGTCATCATCACACAATCACAACTGTACGCCTCAGCCATCACACAATCACAACTGTACACCTCAGTCATCACACAATCACAACTGTACGCCTCAGCCATCACACAATCACAACTGTACGCCTCAGCCATCACACAATCACAACTGTACGCCTCAGCCATCACACAATCACAACTGTACGCCTCAGTCATCACACAATCACAACTGTACGCCTCAGTCATCACACAATCACAACTGTACACCTCAGTCATCACACAATCACAACTGTACGCCTCAGTCATCATCACACAATCACAACTGTACGCCTCAGTCATCACACAATCACAACTGTACGCCTCAGTCATCACACAATCACAACTGTACGTCTCAGCCATCACACAATCACAACTGTACACCTCAGTCATCATCACACAATCACAACTGTACGCCTCAGTCATCACACAATCACAATTGTACACCTCAGTCATCACACAATCACAACTGTACGCCTCAGTCATCACACAATCACAACTGTACGCCTCAGTCATCACACAATCACAACTGTACAAATAAATGCATTACAAATAAAATGTATTATTATTGTTATTATTAACCCAGCATTTACCTGCACATCGATACACTGATAACTCACTACAATCAGCTTATTTGATCAACCCGTTGTCCTGATTTACATGCAAACCAATAACCCAGCAACGCAGGTAAACCCCGTTCACAAGACTTCATTAATAAATCAGGCTATTTCCCTCTAGTGTCGTCAAAACCTAATCATTGGTCTATCTGACTGAGAGAGATGCATTTGTTATGTGAGATGTGATGTTAAATAAATCCAAAAGTATTTTTGATTGAACTGAACCACTATTAGGGATGGCTCGATACCACAGTTTTGGCTTCGGTGTGGTACCACAATCTAGTACCGTAGTATCTGTATTCAACCGATACCAAAGTGGTCTGAATTTTGGCGCATTTTTCAAGCATAATTTTACTCACTCTATTCTTATTTCATTAATTTTACTTATTTTATAAAGCTGGAAATTACCGCAAATGTTTATTTGCAAATTAATCAACACAGAGTATCACATCAAATCAGTCATTTAAAAACTTTCTTGTGAGAAGTAATTTCAGCAATACTGTCTCCACCCCTCTGTCTCTCCAAATGAGCAAATTAAAAATGTCCTTTTAAACATTGTCAATTTGAACATCCAAGCGATTTGATGTAATTCAGTAATACTTTGGAGCTCTTTGAGTGTCGGTTTTCTGTGTTTTTCAAATACACACAAAATTGTCAAAATGGCTGTCTTGGTGAGTAACGGTATTCACATAGACAGTCGGTTATGTCTTACGTGAATGTAAATAGTGTAATATTTTGCGTCATCGCATGTAATATATGAGATCTGTGACCGCATCAGCCTAATACATGCTGTTGTCTGTCACTAAATAACTTTTGTAACTGCAATTGTAAGGATTTATCCATTTAATGTAATTAACCGTGAAGACTATCCAGTGTTATTTTACATCTTTATTCTGTTAGACCTACCTAAACTTAAGTGCAAATATTATGAGATCTAAGAACATTATTGGTTGTACCGTGTCAAGCGCACGCTGTAACATTGTGTTATTTAAACGATGGGATCTTATGTGCGTAGATCAGTGTTAAAAGAAAATAAATGTCTAAATTAGATAATTTGAATGATGAACTCACCTGTCGTTCTCTTAATGTATATAGTCAGGATGGGCAAGTGACAGATGCTTGGCAAGGTTTGATGGCTCTTCATCAGTTTTATACTTGCTACTTGCCACATAAGTAAATAGTTTAGACACGAAATATTGATCGGAGTTTAAATATAGTATTAGTATTAAAAGCAAAGCTCCGAGGAGAGAGCAGTTTCTAGCGCGGCAAGTTCAAACTAGACGGACATTTAAGAGATACGGTTTACAGTCATAACACTTATTACACAGCATTTAAACACATAAATAATTATGGAGATAAGAGATATTGATTTCAGATTAAACTGTTTTAAAACCGTACCTGTTTGTATCTTATAATGCAACAGTGTACAAAATAATAGTCACAAAATGGCAGCAGAGCGTTTGTATGTAACAAGAGAGAGCGAGTCCATGATACTGGATGGCATAATTACATAACTGTACACAAAATATTGATTCGACTGAGTTATTTTAATTAAAATTATTATTAAAAATGAATTATTAAATTATTTTAATATTTTATTAGCTCACTAAACTCAAAACTTCCACCAAGAAAATCCGTTCCCAGCAAGTGTATGGCGCTGCTGACTTCAGTGACCCGGATGAGCCTGTGTTTCTGTTCTCAGCGGCTGTTATCAGGGAATAATATACCGCTGGATGGCACGATTGACCAATCAGAATCAAGTATTCCACAGAGCAGTGTAATAAATACCGGTATTTTCCAGTACCGGTATACCGTGTTTGTCCGTTCCAGTGGTGTTGTGTTTCTCTGAGCCGTGTTTACTCTCGCTCCGTTCATGCGTTTCTTTTTTATTCTATATCTATTTATAATAAATAAAATAAATAAATAAATAATAAAAAAGTAGGCCTACATGTACTGCGTTAGATTAAACTGGGAAGGGTCGTAGCACTTTCAGTTTCACTGCTTCTATTGTTCTCATTTGTAAGTCGCTTTGAATAAAAGCGTCTGCTAAGTGAATAAATGTAAACGTGTGTCTCAGAGGGTGTGGTTCTGCTGGAGAATCCCAAGGGCGACGGGATCCTGGACCTGGAGCGGCTGAAGGCAGTGTGTGTCAGTGTGTTTGGACTCAACGGTGCGCCGGTGGCCATATTCAACGGGAAGACAGGTGAGGTTACACACAGATTCAGATTACACTGGTACTATAAGAATGAAAGATTGTTATTTTGGTAACACTTTACAATAAGGTTCATTAGTTAACATTAGTTAATGTATTAGCTAACATGAACTAACAATGAGCAATACATTTGTTACAGTATTTATTCATCTTTGATAACGTTAGTTAATAAAAATGCAGCTGTTCATTGTTTGTTCATGTTAGTTCACAGTGCATTAACTAATGTTAACAAATACAACCTTTGATAATAATAACATATTAGTAAATGTTGAAATTAACATTAACAAAGAATAATAAATGCTGTATAAGTGCAGTTCATTATTAGTTCATGTTAACTAATGTTACCGTTATTTTTTAGTGTTGACTTGTTAGTGAGGTTCGGGTAATTTTGACTTCCCTGCTTAGTAGATATACTGTATATTAGGGCTGTATATAGTTGACTAACCGTTAGTCAACTAGAAGAGGCTTTTTCCAAATGTTATTAGTCATTTAGTGCTGAAAAAAAAACTCCACAGGAAGTGGCAAAATCTGTAATGGACAGATCGTTAACAGCAGGAAATCCACACATTCGCCCGTCATTTATCGACCTTCAAATATGGCTTATCACATGAAACATGTAAGAAGCAGCAACTTTACTAGTCCACTCACTCTAATGTTAACCTAGAGAAATGTGTGCTATTATAAGCGTGTTACAAGTGTTCGTGTGGAGATCACGACATACAGGCGCTGGCGCGATCACTTGAGTTTAACTTAAAGGGACACCAGGCAGGAATCCCGTTTTTTGTCAAACAGTGACCCCTAGAGTCGCTGTGGAGAACTTGTATTTAACGTTAATGTCGTAAATACCACTCACGCAGAGCGTGACATGGCGTGACGTGTTACATAGTATACAATAGTACATTGTGTTTAATTTGTCGTTTAATGAGATCTAATATATGTTGTTAGTGGTGAGAATTTTCACGTGATTAAATACATAGATCCGACAATTATCCCCATAAACTTTAATGGTCCAGTGGCAGAACTTTTGCCAAGTGTGTCAGAGGTTCTGGGTTCTAATCCGTACTAGTAGTATAGTTTATTTTCCTCATCAAAACCTATTGTTTATTAGTGATTGTATATCAAGCATGGACAAGTTTTTTGTACATTAGGTTTTGTGATTGCACCGTAACAAATATAGAGAGTCTCTCAGTTCCTGCAACGGATTGAGGCGCGCGTCCGTGTGAAGACTATGCGCTTCACAACAGAACACTGTATCCACGCCACTGATCGCAGCGGCAACAGTCTATGAGCGGCAAGCACATTGGTCACTTGATTTCAAAAACAACACATTTCAGATCGCCTCTTATTTAACAAACGAACGAAATGAATGCTCTACTAGAGTTAACTGGAGATGTTATCCGTGCCGCGAGATGTTTCAATGGGGACATTTCACACCCGCAAATTACGCCTATGCTCGTGTCGTGTCTGACTCCTCGCTCGGTCAGTCTGCCGTTTCCTCTTTCTCTGTTCCTCTGACAATGCTTTCCTAGCTTTCTGCATCTTATATGCCGGCTCAGCCATGACGATAGTGTGACAAACTCCGGAGACGGCCACCATTCAACCCGAAAGAAGTCATATAACCATTTCAATAACTCTGAAGCTGTTCAGTTAAGCTAAAAAAACTGCATAGAATCCCTTTAAAATACTCCCTCATTTTCGGTCATTCAGATAAGAGTAATGCAAACTGTAAAGGCTCTACTTTTATTTCTGTAAACTCACGATTACAACAAAACATTGTGCTTTTGTAAAATAGTGCCACTTTCTACCGTCTCGGTCTCAGTGAACTTGAACGCATCACATAAATGAACCGAAACTCTGCGTATACTCGCCTCACAGACATGAGAAATATATCTATAGAAAGCTTGAAATGTCTACATTTGAATAAACAGATTCCAATGGAAAATAAATATTCTCCGATTATGTAATCCGTATGAAATGTTCACTACTGCGGAGATGACGAGTCAGCATCGTCGGCTTAATCTCTGCAGCAGAAAACACAGAAAACATTACCAATAAATTATTAAAATGTTTAGATGGTCTCCTTCAGTTTTTTCACAATCATTACGTTTTCCGGTGCAAGCTTTATGTGTGCATTTGTGCGCTGATTAGGCTATATGTATTTTATATAGGCAATTAAAGGCGCATTATTATGATTAATGGCTTATTAATATAAACGTGCTATGAGTGTCAACTAATGGCTTAAATGAACAACTATAGTCGACTAGAAAAATCTTTAGTCGAGGGCAGCCCTACTGTACAGTCAAACCAAAATCTATTCAGACACCTTCAATGTTTCTAACATTATCACAGTTTATTCGCTATAGTTTAGAAAAGAACTCAGAGTGATCAAATCAGTGGATATTTCACTGTTAGACTGTCTCACAGATGAATTATGTTGAATATCTGTCACCTGTTAAATTTAACTACACAATTAGATAATACCAGTTTAGCTCAACCAGTGACCAAGCAAAACATGATCAGGTCAAAGTGTCTGAATCATTTTTGGTCCCAAATTTTTACTGGTAGTCACTTAATGAAGAATTTTAGGGTATAATATGTCAGTTATTTTATTTTGCTGTCCTCACTTACATAAATGAACTATAGTGTCCTGCACCCACTAGTAAAAAAAATATACAAAATTATATCTGGTGTCTGAATAATTTTTGGTTTGACTGTATATAGGGAAACCAATTGAAACTCTTACTGAATGACTTCATCCTCTGAAGGTGCTAGAAGCCCGTGTGTGATCAGTCAAGTGTGTGTTCAGTCAGGTGTGTGTTTGTCTCTTCCAGCGCTGCGTGCCGACGCTGATCTGATGTCTCTGAGCGGGAAGACGCTGACGGTGACCTCGGGTTCGAGTCCTGCTGATGTGAGCAGCTCAGACTCTCTTCTGTGTCCGTACGTCAACCTGAAGCTCATGAACGCCAGTCCAGCGGGTGAGCTTCACTCTCCACTCACTGACACACACTGAACGTTCACTCTTCTCTCACTGACACACACTGAACGTTCACTCTCCACTCACTGACACACACTGAACGTTCACTCTCCACTCACTGACACACACTGAACGTTCACTCTCCACTCACTGACACACACTGAACGTTCACTCTCCACTCACTGACACACACTGAACGTTCACTCTCCACTCACTGACACACACTGAACGTTCACTCTTCACTCACTGACACACACTGAACGTTCACTCTCCACTCACTGACACACTGAACGTTCACTCTTCACTCACTGACACACACTGAACGTTCACTCTTCACTCACTGACACACACTGAACGTTCACTCTCCACTCACTGACACACACTGAACGTTCACTCTTCTCTCACTGACACACACTGAACGTTCACTCTCCACTCACTGACACACACTGAACGTTCACTCTCCACTCACTGACACACACTGAACGTTCACTCTCCACTCACTGACACACACTGAACGTTCACTCTCCACTCACTGACACACACTGAACGTTCACTCTTCACTCACTGACACACACTGAACGTTCACTCTCCACTCACTGACACACACTGAACGTTCACTCTCCACTCACTGACACACACTGAACGTTCACTCTCCACTCACTGACACACACTGAACGTTCACTCTCCACTCACTGACACACACTGAACGTTCACTCTTCACTCACTGACACACACTGAACGTTCACTCTTCACTCACTGACACACACTGAACGTTCACTCTTCACTCACTGACACACACTGAACGTTCACTCTCCACTCACTGACACACACTGAACGTTCACTCTTCACTCACTTACACACACTGAACGTTCACTCTCCACTCACTGACACACACTGAACGTTCACTCTCCACTCACTGACACACACTGAACGTTCACTCTCCACTCACTGACACACACTGAACGTTCACTCTTCACTCACTGACACACACTAAACGTTCACTCTTCACTCACTGACACACACTGAACGTTCACTCACTGACACACACTGAACGTTCACTCTTCACTCACTGACACACACTGAACGTTCACTCTTCACTCACTGACACACACTGAACGTTCACTCTCCACTCACTGACACACACTGAACGTTCACTCTGCACTCACTGACACACACTGAACGTTCACTCTCCACTCACTGACACACACTGAACGTTCACTCTTCACTCACTGACACACACTGAACGTTCACTCTTCACTCACTGACACACACTGAACGTTCACTCTTCACTCACTGACACACACTGAACGTTCACTCTCCACTCACTGACACACTGAACGTTCACTGTCCACTCACTGACACACTGAACGTTCACTCTCCACTCACTGACACACACTGAACGTTCACTCTCCACTCACTGACACACACTGAACGTTCACTCTCCACTCACTGACACACTGAACGTTCACTCTTCACTCACTAACGTTCACTCTCCACTCACTAACGTTCACTCTTCACTCACTGACACACGCTGAACGTTCACTCTTCACTCACTGACACACACTGAAAGTTCACTCTTCACTCACTGACACACACTGAACGTTCACTCTTCACTCACTGACACACACTGAACGTTCACTCTTCACTCACTGACACACACTGAACCTTCACTCTCCACTCACTGACACACACTGAACGTTCACTCTGCACTCACTGACACACACTGAACGTTCACTCTCCACTCACTGACACACACTGAACGTTCACTCTTCACTCACTGACACACACTGAACGTTCACTCTCCACTCACTGAACGTTCACTCTTCACTCACTGACACACACTGAACGTTCACTCTCCACTCACTGACACACACTGAACGTTCACTCTCCACTCACTGACACACACTGCACACACTGAACGTTCACTCTTCACTCACTGACACACACTGAACGTTCACTCTTCACTCACTGACACACACTGAACGCTCACTCTTCACTCACTGACACACACTGAACGTTCACTCTCCACTCACTGACACACACTGAACGTTCACTCTCCACTCACTGACACACACTGAACGTTCACTCTCCACTCACTGACACACACTGAACGTTCACTCTCCACTCACTGACACACACTGAACGTTCACTCTTCACTCACTTACACACACTGAACGTTCACTCTCCACTCACTGACACACACTGAACGTTCACTCTTCACTCACTGACACACACTGAACGTTCACTCTCCACTCACTGACACACACTGAACGTTCACTCTTCACTCACTGACACTCACTGACACACACTGAACGTTCACTCTCCACTCACTGACACACACTGAACGTTCACTCTCCACTCACTGACACACTCTCCACTCACTGACACACACTGAACGTTCACTCTCCACTCACTGACACACACTGAACGTTCACTCTCCACTCACTGACACACACTGAACGTTCACTCTTCACTCACTGGCACTCACTGACACACACTGAACGTTCACTCTTCACTCACTGACACACACTGAACGTTCACTCTTCACTCACTGACACACACTGAACGTTTACTCTCCACTCACTGACACACTGAACGTTCACTCTTCACTCACTGACACACACTGAACGTTCACTCTCCACTCACTGACACACACTGAACGTTCACTCTTCACTGACTGACACACACTGAACGTTCACTCTCCACTCACTGACACACACTGAACGTTCACTCTCCACTCACTGACACACACTGAATGTTCACTCTTCACTGACTGACACACACTGAACGTTCACTCTCCACTCACTGACACACTGAACGTTCACTCTCCACTCACTGACACACACTGAATGTTCACTCTTCACTCACTGACACACACTGAACGTTCACTCTCCACTCACTGACACACACTGAACGTTCACTCTCCACTCACTGACACACACTGAACGTTCACTCTTCACTCACTGACACACACTGAACGATCACTCTTCACTCACTGACACACACTGAAAGTTCACTCTCCACTCACTGACACACACTGAACGTTCACTCTCCACTCACTGACACACACTGAACGTTCACTCTTCACTCACTGACACACACTGAAAGTTCACTCTCCACTCACTGACACACACTGAACGTTCACTCTCCACTCACTGACACACACTGAACGTTCACTCTCCACTCACTGACACACACTGAACGTTCACTCTTCACTCACTGACACACTGAACGTTCACTCTTCACTCACTGACACACACTGAACGTTCACTCTTCACTCACTGACACACACTGAACGTTCACTCTTCACTCACTGACACACACTGAACGATCACTCTCCACTCACTGACACACACTGAACGTTCACTCTTCACTCACTGACACACACTGAAAGTTCACTCTCCACTCACTGACACACACTGAACGTTCACTCTCCACTCACTGACACACACTGAACGTTCACTCTCCACTCACTGACACACACTGAACGTTCACTCTTCACTCACTGACACACTGAACGTTCACTCTTCACTCACTGACACACACTGAACGTTCACTCTTCACTCACTGACACACACTGAACGTTCACTCTTCACTCACTGACACACACTGAACGATCACTCTCCATTCACTGACACACACTGAACGTTCACTCTTCACTCTAACACTGAATGCCACATTAATAGGCAGCTTTACAGTGTTGAAACTCCATTAAGCCTTCCAAGACCCCTCACCTCGGCCAAATCATACACACTGCCGTTTAAAAGTTTGGGATCGGTACATTTTTATTGTTTTTAAAAGAAGTCTCTTTTGCTCACCAAGGCTGAATTTATTTAATAAAAACAGTAATAAGATAGATAGAAGATAGAAATAAAAGAAAACAATACTTTTTTTCAGCAGGATTCATTAAATTGATCAAAAGTGACAGTAAAGACATTTATAATGTTACAAAGGATTCTATTTCAAATAAATGAAATAAAACTTTCTATTCATCAAAGTATCCTGAAAAAGATCCACAACTGTTTTCAACATTGATAATAGTAAATAAATGTTTCTTCAGCATCAAATCATCATATTAGAGTGATTTCTGACGGATCATGTGACACTGAAGACTGGAGTAATTATGCTGAAAATTCAGCTTTGATCACAGGAATAAATTACACTTTAAAATATATTCAAATAGAAAACAGTTATTTTAAATTATAATAATATTTAACAATATTAAAAATAAAATTTTAATATAATAAATGCAGCCTTGGTGAGCAGAGAAAGATTTCTTTCAAAGACCTTAAAAATCGTATTGATCACAAACTTTTAAACGGCAGTGTACATCTTTCACAAAGATGCATTTTAATAAGCTCAGAGAAAAATTCATCCAATATGGCGAGAGAAATGTTGACTGTGTGTTATTCTGGTGTGTGTGTGTGTGTGTTTTTTCCTGTAGAGTGTCAGACGGGAGATGTGGCCACGCTGCTTTTAATGAACCCAGCGGGTAAAAACGCCTTACTTTACCCTGATCTGCTGTGGGAAACTGCGAAAGTCTTCGGTCTGAGAGGAAGGAGACTGATGCTGTACGTGAATGAAGAGCTTACAGAAGGTGAGGAACACGTGATCACACATGATAACAACGTGCAGTTCACTCAATCTGTACTCCGCTTGTATGGATATGAGGAATAAATCTCCACACGTTCATTTCACAGAACCCTTTAAATCACCATACTGACATTCAACACCAGTGAAGTTTTGTTTGATGATGCCACAGCAAAAACACACTCCTTTACTTAGAAAGTGAAATATTAATATTAATCCTAGCGAAACTGACCGCTATTACTAAAATGTGACTCAGAAAAAGGGCTTGATTTCATCCATCAGGATTAATGTCAGCAAGAAAGTCATTTCATGCATCGATTCAAGTAAACATGAAAAAAAAAAAATATGAATGAAGTCATCAGTGTATCTGACAGCAGCATCCATCATTACAACGTTCAGATATTAGGATACAGAAGTCTTCACATACTGTATGCAATAGACCTGCACGAGTCTGGATGAACTGAGATCATGATTCTGAATAGACAACTGAACAAAATAACATAATTTACTGTAAGTTCGGACAAAATGTTAGTTGCTGCAGTCGATTTAAAAAATATTTATTTAATTTGAATTAATTTGTTTGAAACATTGGTTAGAATGAATGGTTCAATTACTTTCTCATAAAGACTTGACTTGTTTCATTACTGGATGAATCAGCGTTTTTGAACGAATGTCTTGTACTGAGGTAGTGATCAAAATAGAGTAAATCAAATAAAGACTGTATTAATTACATTGTTACACCAGTAGGTGGAGACAAACACAAAGGTCTTAAAAAATACTTTTTTTTTATTGAATCATTCGGTCAAGATAATTCGACCAAAAACGCTGATTCATCCAGTAATGAAACAAGTGAAGTATTTATGAGTGAGTCATTAAATCATTCACTCAAGAGAGTTGGTCAAAAACGCTGATTCATCCAGTAATGAAACAAGTGAAGTCTTTATGACTGAGTCATTAAATCATTCATTCAAGAGATTCGGTCAAAAACGCTGATTCATCCAGTAATGAAACGAGTGAAGTCTTTATGAGTGAGTCATTAAATCATTCATTCAAGAGATTCGGTCAAAAACGCTGATTCATCCAGTAATGAAACGAGTGAAGTCTTTATGACTGAGTAATTGAATCATTCGTTCAAGAGATTCGGTCAAAAACGCTGATTCATCCAGTAATGAAACAAGTGAAGTCTTTATGACTGAGTCATTAAATCATTCATTCAAGAGATTCGGTCAAAAACGCTGATTCATCCAGTAATGAAACGAGTGAAGTCTTTATGAGTGAGTCATTAAATCATTCATTCAAGAGATTCGGTCAAAAACGCTGATTCATCCAGTAATGAAACGAGTGAAGTCTTTATGGCTGAGTATTTGAATCATTCGTTCAAGAGATTCGGTCAAAAACGCTGATTCATCCAGTAATGAAACAAGTGAAGTCTTTATGAGTGAGTCATTGAATCATTCAGTCAAGAGATTCATTCAAAAGCGCTGATTCATCCAGTATTGAAAACACAAAATGTTTTCGTCAAAAATGACCGAAGAGCACAAGAGGATTAAACAAACACAACACGTCTTTTCAAAAGCATAAATAATCTATTTTTAATTAAACAGTCAACTGATTATATATATATAATATTTTGCACTACAAGCCACTCAAGTAATAATAAGTTTTTATCAGTGAATTGTCTACTACTCAACAGTATTTCTCTGCTGGTAAATGGAATGCAATTCCAAATATAATATAAGCTCTAAAATTACTCAAAGAAGATGCACAAACAGGAAGATAATATAATATACAGCAATATTTGGTGAAAATATCTTAATATATAATACATAATAAAATCAATAATTAAATATTTAAGAAAAAATACTAAAAGGCTGTAAAGTGCTATAAAGCTTCCCAACGTTCTATTCTGAATTACAGTCCTTTTTCATGTTTGCTATTTGAGTTCTGAACAGTGCCATCGGTGTCCTATCAGTCATCAGTGTGTGTCTTGAGGGTTGGTTTACTGGGTCACACACACTTATTCCACCCGAGGACAACCTTCACTGTTGCTCTCCAGACCTTTAGCGTCACTTGAGCAGTAAATAATCCCAAACCAATTACGGTGCGCCGGGTTACAGCGCCGCTCTAATGCGGGGATGTGGCTTTCCTTCAGATTAGGGTTGAGCGAGAGGTCAAGGTCAATCTGTTCACCTTGAGTTATCAGGAAATTCTGCATAACACCGTGTCCTAACTACACGCGCCGCGCGATAAAATGCATCTTTTCCATGTTAATCAGAGTGTTTGTGCTAACCAGCCGCGACGGCGACACGCGACGACTCGGTTTTAGAAACGGTTTCATTTTTCTGCAACGTCGCGCTGGAACAACAAACACAAAGTGTGCCAATGATAATCTCAGATGCTGTTTATGTGCTTTATTTAATGTTAAAAGCGTGTAATGTGACTCTGAATATCATTTAGTGCTCGAGCTTTGCAGCTGTAAAAGCAACAATGGATAATTCCCCTCAGATCCTGAAATTAAACAAATGGAAACAAGAACGTTCAAACTGTGAACAAACAAGTGTATTCTTTGACAAAGATAGTTTTAGTAACTCAGTAGCCTGTGTGTTTTAATGATGTTTAAATGGTGTAATATTTGTGAATGTGATTATGTAGCCGACTTTCTTGCGAGTGCCGTCAGGATTACTCTCTGGTGCCGCCCACTCGCCACGAGACTCCGCCCACACGCTGCTCTGATTGGCTGTGGGTTTTGATTGATTTTGACGTATCTCGCAAATCACATTGCGTCTGGTTAGGACACGGTGTAACCGTAGAAATGTCAGGATATAAGAAGTTATGTTACACAGAGTGAGAAGATGCTCACTTTGAATATTGAATATTAACATACAACAGTGATTATGGTTTTACTGTGTTTGAAAAATGGTTCTGCAGGTCCTTTTGAATATCCCTTGCCTTTCTAGTCAGTTGTGATTAGTGAATAAAAAGCACATACATTTAGAGAGATTTATGAATTTATTGAGTGAAATTAGATAGGGATGCACCGATATGAATATGTTGGCCGATACCCGATAATTCTTTATATTCGAAAGCCGATAATCGATATTTTGGCCGATAAATCTAAATAAAAATTTATATATAATTTTTGAGAGACTGATTACAAAAACAAATGTCATCTGAAGTGTCTCAGCTGAAGGAAATAATCCATTATTTATCAGATTTAATATCTTCTTTCTGATATCTAATTATTTAATATATTTAATAATTCTCATATAAATTAACAAATATCAGCTGATACCGATATGGTGGCCGATATATTGTGCATAGATGTCACTGTGGATTGTGAGCAAGTTTTACCAGCAATATCTCACTACAAACATGTACAATGTCTAGACACGTTCATTTGACGGATTTGATTCCTGACTTCTTGAAGCTGGAAGATTTGGTTTAGAAAGAACCCGTGTGATCCACAGCAGATCAATGGTCCTGTGAAACATCTGGAAATGAAAAACTCATTGCCCATTTTTCCTCATTTCTTTTCTCATCTCGGAGCTAGAACACGTTTTGTCTGCAGACATCAGACTCGTACTGTTTGTCCGAAGCCGCACGGATCAGAAGAGAGTTTGTATTTGTTTTGTTGTTTCCTCTTTGTCGCCATCTCTGTTCGAAATCTGCAATTGCAGTTATTCGCGGAATTATTACCTCTACGTGAGTTGTAGTTCGACACAGCACAGCGCGGATGAACACAGTGTTTGAGGAGAGTGTGAGGCTGTCAGTCACCGCGCCGGTGTGGGTACTGTCATTCAGAATCACAGATTATTCTTTTTGGAAGTATGACCAACATAATAATTTTCACCGGAAAATGTCTGAACAAGAAAGAAACATCCACCTTTGTTCTGGTTCTGACATTGCAAAAATCGCGTATCATATCACGCATAACCGTGCAAATTATACTTTGTTCTCAAATTGTTAATGTTAACAACGTCAGCATTGCGTGACTACATGTAATGTCCTTCCGACATGTATCCTTGTTTTCGCATGGGTCCGGTTGCAGTCTCTTTTTTTCTGTAGCCATTCCGAAGTCCGAACGAAGTCTTTTGCGTTTTACAGCGGGTGAATCTGTTGTCACTGGTGATTGTCGTTTGAACCTTTCTGGATCCGCTATCAAATTAATACGTTTAATTATATCAAGTGCTGTGAGAAAAGGCTATAAATCTCCACCTCCAGCATCCTCACACGCAATATAGCTTATACTAGCCGAGACTCCTTCTTTATGTGTACAGATGTGTGTGTGTACAGATGTGTGTGTACAGATGTGACGTAATGACGCAAAGACATGCTCGAATCTCCCGCAGAAATCCACCAGCACCACTGGAATTAAATCAGTATTACAAGCTTACCGCTTTGAATCGAGCTAAGGCAAGCAGATAGCGTTGAACACTGGCTGGTTATGTATTTTCTCAAATATGTATTTTGGATCATTTTTAACCCAAAAAAAGCTATGGACTGCAGCTTTAAAGGAAGTGGGTCGTATCCCAGAAGCCTCTTCTGTTCTCTGAGACATACAGATGAAGATGGCAGATATTTGTCAGATTGCAGACGCCAGACTCCCATTGGGATGACCAGTGAATAATGAAACGTGTTCAGTTGTTTATACTGTGACTTGTGAAAAAAAACCAAATACGTTCATATACGCGTATATAGAGACTGAAATCACAGACACTGTGCCAGACATCGCATTCTGTGTAGAAGAATCTGTATTCGGGTTCGCTTTTGTGACCCATATAGAGGGTATATGCATTGACGTCACTTTCCCGCGGGAACACACTCCCTCATCCAGACTGAGTGGCAGAAGAGCTGCTGGATATAATGGGGGAAACTGCGAAAACACGAGTAAAACGAACAATTATCAGTTTGAAGTAAAGGTTGGAGTCAATATAGTGTTTCTTACAACTTATCAAAGATCCGGTGATCATGGATATTGACATGCAGCAGGAATCGTGTTTCCTGACATTTATATGAGCCTGATTTCAACGCCGGGGAAATACATAAAGCAAATTTGCCTGTGAACGCTTTATATAAATACAATATAGGTCTAAATCCATGTGATCACTCATATCAATGTTATACATATCCTTATATCGCCAGCCCTAAAACTTATGTAGTTTTTGTCAGTGTTTATTTAAAAACTTTATTTTATTTTTATTATTATTTTTCAATTATGCAGAATATACGATGGTGAGTATTTAATGGATGAGTTGTCAATATAACAATACAATATATGGGGTGTGATTTACCCCTAAATTCAGCATATTAACACACAATAGAAAATCAAATCCAGCTTTCTCTGCCTGGATTCCCAGTTTAGGTGTGTGTGTGTGTGTGTATATGTGTGTGTGTGTTTTTCACGTCATTCACGCTGAAAACCAATGCTGCCGCTCAGTGTTTCTGCCACTCAGTGTGTGTGTGTGTGTGTGTGTGTGTGTGTTTCTGCCACTCAGTGTTTCTGCCACTCAGTGTGTGTGTGTTTCTGCCACTCAGTGTGTGTGTGTGTTTCTGCCACTCAGTGTGTGTGTGTGTGTTTCTGGCACTCAGTGTGTGTGTGTGTTTCTGCCACTCAGTGTGTTTCTGCCACTCAGTGTTTCTGCCGCTCAGTGTTTCTGCCACTCAGTGTGTGTGTGTGTGTGTGTGTTTCTGCCACTCAGTGTTTGTGTTTCTGCCACTCAGTGTGTGTGTGTTTCTGCCACTCAGTGTGTTTCTGCCACTCAGTGTTTCTGCCGCTCAGTGTTTCTGCCGCTCAGTGTTTCTGGCACTCAGTGTGTGTGTGTGTGTGTTTCTGCCACTCAGTGTTTGTGTTTCTGCCACTCAGTGTGTATGTTTCTGCCACTCAGTGTGTGTGTTTCTGCCACTCAGTGTGTGTGTTTCTGCCACTCAGTGTTTCTACCACTCAGTGTTTCTGCCGCTCAGTGTGTGTGTGTGTGTGTTTCTGCCACTCAGTGTGTGTGTGTGTGTTTCTGCCACTCAGTGTGTGTGTGTGTGTGTGTGTTTCTGCCACTCAGTGTTTCTGCCACTGACGGTAGAGATCCACTTTTGTGACACGACTGTCGCGTGTTGTCGTTTATTCCTATGGGTGACGTCACGCGACTTTAACGCGTCCCAGGAAGGCGGCGCTTCATTTGGAAAAATGCTTCGCGTCAAAAATCTGGCCGATGCCCAAGTTTATGCAAATGAATTACGTTGAACGTGACGCGACTATCCAATGGAAGTAGAGCATATGGAGACTGGGGAAGTCTCTCGCAGGTCCTCTGTTCTAGACTGGCCGCTGGCTCTAAACCACGCCCATAGCGTTAAACTTGAGGAACGCCCGTCAAAGTACTAATGTGTGGAGGCGTCGCGACAACACGCGACTGTCGTGTCGCAAAAGTGGATCTTTACTGTCAGTGTTTCTGCCAATCAGTATGTGTGTGTGTGTGTGTGTTTCTGCCACTCAGTGTGTGTGTGTGTGTGTGTGTGTGTGTGTGTTTCTGCCACTCGGTGTGTGTTTCTGCCACTCAGTGTGTGTTTCTGCCACTCAGTGTGTGTGTGTGTTTCTGCCACTCAGTGTTTGTAACCACAGTCACTCAGGCCGATGTTGACGTCACACGCATAACCTCTATAAAAAGTATGTTTTATGTAGTATAAAGGTGTGTAGTATGAATTAAATCCAGAAGCTCACCAGAAGTAGTAGAACATCTGGAAACTTTTCACCTACTGTTTAACCCTCTGGGGACCAGAAACGCGCGGGCGCGTTTTGCTCGTTTTTTTTCACATAGCAGAAAAATAGACTTAAAGTACTACCATCATTTCTGTTCATATAGAGTTAAGAAATATGAGAAAATAATCTGTTAAATGTCTACTTTTTTTATGTGCCCACATACAATCGAAATAAAATATTGTGCTTTTGTAAAATAAAGAAAATAAACAGGGTGTGCGTTCTGCCTCTCGGTCACCGTGAACTTTTTTTCTGGAGCACGTCTCTAATCTTCAACACAACTCAGCTAAAACTATTCACCCAGCCATAAGCAATATATCTTTTAAATCATTTGAGTTTGTACTTTTAAATGATCCGATTCAAAACTAAAATTATTATTCTCCGTTTATGTCATCTATATAAAAAGAGAGACGTGTCAGCCCGTCTCATTATCGTTCTCTCAGCTGATTATCCCTGGTAATGTGACACGCCCACGGAGAGCACGCGCTATTCAAACGCAAATATGTGAAGCAACACATTGAGACGCGTTAACGCCCATAAACTCTGAAAACACACATTATTTTTTAGTCAGATTAATCTACTGTCGTCTTGCGCGGCTATATGAGGAACAATCCTGGGACACTTACCACTGGATTTATTTTCACTGCGAGGATGAACAGATTCAGCTGAGAAGTAAGTGTTTTATGCAAGTGCTTTGTTCTAATCGCGATATAGAATAACGTAGTGTCTGTAAACGGAAAAATAGCATACTGTTAAATGTGAATCGTGTGTGTGTGTGTGTGTGAATGAATGAATGAATGAATGAACGCACAGATACGCACTGTTACAGACTAAATAACAGACAACATTTCTCGTTTTGGATAAAGTTTTTACTCTAAAATAGACATCAAATAAGCTTTTTTAGGAGTTTCTGCTCATATGTTAAATATATAGTAGGCCTATGTTTTGTCAATAAACTAATCAACTAAGATGTTATAGTGTTTGTTCAAGCTATATCAAAATAATGAATCCTCAACTTTGAAATATGTATGATCAAACTAAGACATTTATGGAGAAAGACAATTTTCTTTTCAAGATGTTTCCAACTCTAACTTTGAACTGAAATAAAACCATGTCTATATGGTGAAGGGTGTGTGATAGAAGTGTCCAGACGTATGCACCCTGTATTTTCCTTATATAAATCCAAACAATCTAAAAGCCATTCTTTTTTAAATCTCCTCATTCTTTGTGCAAGGCTCCTGTAATGATATGGCCTGATAGCACCTAATAGGGCCATTATGGGAGGGTCTTTGTCTTTCTCAGGTGTGGAATGCCATACATATTAATGAGAGATCAAGCCTCCTGCATAAAGCTTTCTCAAACAAAACACGTCATTAAAAATGTAAAAGACTTTATTGACTTATCTGAATGAGTAGTCAGGATGATTCTCACATAGTTTTGGAGCAAATATTCTAGGCTATGTGATACAATTTTCAAAAGTATTGTGAAGAAATAATCAATATGTGTTTTGTGGTCTTATTTCAGCAACTTTTATTTTTATTTTTTTCAATAACCACGCATAAACATTATTCTATTAAAAATACAAACATGTACATACATGTTGCTCAGATATCATGGATGCCAAGTTTGTGCTATATAGAGTGAATTTACACCTTTGCCATTAACATGTTTATAAATAACTGAAAAAAGCACAAATGTCAGTGCATGTCAAAACATCCCAAGGGCCCCAAAAACACTCTGGTCCCCAGAGGGTTAAGCCAGGGGTCTCAAACTCAACTTAACTGGGGGCCGCTGGAGGTAGAGTCTGGGTCAGGCTGGGCCGCATCAAGTATCCCACAAAAAAATAGTATTCAAGAATTCCAAAAAAGGAGCACAACTGATCCAATCTTCTCAATCTTTATTATCAATGTTTCTTCTGAACTGTTCCTCTGAATTTGAACATTTCTTTCTGTACATGATTGGTTCTTCATGAGCTGTCCTTCTGACAGATGTACTAACTTTGTCTTTTCCTTATACACAACATCTTTGTGATACTTATATTTGCTCATGTCCTTTTTATTTTCTTTACACAACACTAATATTATATTGAATGTTTTTTTGGAAGGCACATTTCCTTTTATTATACTTAGAAAAACAATTATTGCTTTTGAAATACAAATATTTGCAGTCATGTCTGGCCGTCTTATTGAATTCTTTCTACACATGTATAGTGTCTCAGGCAAATTACTGACTTTGCACAAATCAAAGCAAACCTTCGTATCAACCTGTTGGCCACATATTACAAGCTCAAAATTATTATTCTCACATTGTTTTAGAGCAGGGTCTCCAACACGTCGCTCGTGAGCTGCCAGTAGCTCGTGGCCTGATTGGTGGTAGCTCGTCAAGGGGCCTGTTCACATATCGCGCTCACATATTTTGCGCGCTCAAGTTCGTTATTTCAAATGTAGGCGCGCGGCAAGCGCGCTCATTTTTTCCAGGCACAGTATGTTTGTACTTCGCGGTTGTCTATGACAACTATTGACAACAAACCCACCGTAAGCTGTCACGAGACTATCTATGGTAGCCCATAAGGGATAAAAAAAAACAAAAAAACGCGGCACACGCAACGACGGGCCGCACTAACATTAAACTTTAATGTCAAGTAGGGGGCTCAAATGGCCCGCGAGTTTGAGACCACTGCTAAGCAGGGAAATAATTGATTTCAGACTCGCTTAATTAGTACTAATGTTCAGGTTTTTTTTGCATTCTGTGTTTTCAGAACTGACGGCGTCCTCTCTGAAGACTCTGAACACGAAGACCCTGTATGTCAAAGTCCTTCCCACAACAGCAGAAGCGTAACCCGATCATCTGCGTCTGATAAAGGTCCTGATCACGTCTCTGCGTCCTGATGCCGCTGGTGTTCCTCGTGCTCTCTGGGTTTGCTGTTGGAAAAGGGAAAGAATGTGATGATCAGATAAATCAATGTTTGTTGATTGAGAGTATTGAAGATTCAGACACTTTCTGTAACTAGAGCATGTGGTGAAGCTTTTAAATAAACCTTTCGGTGCAAATAAAGCCTATGAATCGTTCATGTATTTATCATTCTCTTCAGAACGGCACTGCGATGACAAGGAACACGTGCATCCATACAGTGTGAACAAATGCTGTAAAAGTGTTTCTTAATGTATAGTGGTAGATCAGAGTTGAGGGTCTTAAACTCGCCCTCATGTCGTTTCAAAATGCATAAATGCACAAGACTTGATGTTATTTTTAATGAAACCCGAGAGATTTCTGTCCCTCTGTTGGAAGTCCATTCACCCAAAATGTTGATGCTTTAAAAATTCATAAAGACGAGGTAAAAGTAATCCATGTGGCTTCAGAAGAGACACGATCGGCTTATATGTTAAACAGATTTTATTCACACATAAACATGGATCAATGGACATATATGGATTGAAATAGAAGCACAGCTTTACTTGCTTGATGCATAAAAACAAACATCGGTTCTCGCTTGTCAAACGGGCATGTTTGAGCGTCTGTTGACCATATTTGATGTGCGTTTGTGTTTTCAAGATGAAAGAAAGTCTTGTGGTTTTGGAACGACGTGAGGGCGGGTAAATGACAGAATTTATATTTGTGGGTTAAGGTTTGGTCAAATTGATCATTTCTCTGCAAAATTTCACTATGAGGTGAGTTGGTTTGGAGTTGGTTTGGAGTTGTTTTGCCGTCAAAAGCGCAATTCAGGCAGGACTAGATTTCCTGGAGGACAAAATTCATATTTCACAGACGTACTTTGTGACTTTAATCCTGTCTGAATCTGCCAGGTCTGTTTTTCTCATGCAACCTCTGTAAACATTCCAGAGCAAATCACCTACTGTTTTTCTGCCAAGTCGAGGAAATCTAATCCCGTCCGAATGTATTACCCAACGCTTCTGCACGCTAATCTTCTGCACACTGCGCCTTTAAATATCTAACGAAGAAGTGATACAATCAAAAGAGAGCCAAATGACAGACTCTTAGCCATTTTAATATTAGCGTCAGGAAAAATGCATGTCTAGATTTCTCTGCTCATTTACATGGGTTTATTATAAGCTGACGCTTATAGACCTAACGTTGTTTAGAAAGCTAGTTAGTTAAAAACGCCAACGAGCGTCATTTTGCTCTAGTCGCTGAGAACTGAAAAGTGTTCTTTGGGTAAAATGTGTTTGGGTAGACTTGTGTTGCACTGTATTTTCCTTTTTGAAGTGATTCCAATCATATTTTAAGCGCTTCAGAACCATCGTGTTGAACAGTCGCATCTGAAGAGTCTCAGCTGAAGGAGAGATAATGCATTATTTATCAGCGTTAATATATCGGCCAAATGTTCTTATTGGGCAGATAACGTTAACATTAAAAATGAACATATATCATCCGATACCGATATGTTGGCCGTTATATCGTGCATCCCTACTAACACTCCCGCAGATATAAGCATCTTGACTGAAAAATGAAACGCTGCTTCACCAAAGCGCACTGAAACGCCTGATGTTAGCTAAATGTTTTCAGAAGTTCATGGCATTTCCAGCTAAAAACACCTTATATTTGAGCTGCTGCTTTGTGTTCATTCCTGCTCTTCTCATTAATTCACATTAATTCAGTGAGCATGTGGACTCTAGATTGGTTTGTAAAGGTTAAACTGTTTTGAAGTTCTCACAGTGTCTTAAAGGGATACTCCACCAGTTTTTCTTATTAAACTATGTTATTCCCTTAACTAAGACGAGTTGATACATACCTCTCTCGTCTCAGTGCGTGCACTATATCGCTCTGTATTGCCGCAAAACTATGTTAGCACTTAGCTTAGCCCATGCATTAAATATGGGCCAAGCAGAGAAGCGACCAAACACTTCCACGTTTTCCCTATGTAAACACAGTTACTCGAGTAGTGTAACTTGACCTGGGCTGGTGACACAAAATAAACCGTTGCGCTTTTCTAAGCGTTTAAAATTGATGACTATATTGTATGGCAGAATACCATAACAAGTGCTTTTGAGCACTTCGACTTGGCGCAATAATATCTTCACTCGTGAAAAGATTACCGGCTCCCGCTTCCTCTCCCCCTCCCTCCAATAGCATCCAGCTGCTGACATTTCCGTCAATACTACCAACGTGACTTTTACTACCTGTGCTATTAGCAAACTGCAGATCATTTGCAATGGCCGACTTTGTAGATGATTATGACTTCTTTTAGAAGACCCAGAGCCATATCTGTTTGAACCCGAGTACACGGAGGAGGAATTAGCTCTTGTGGACCGTGAGAGGCAAGAAAGATATGATCCAGAACAGACCGGAGCTGGCGAAAGACCACGGGCTTTCTGTAAGTGATCTGAATATTGTTGGTGTAGCCTCATCCTTTAGGCGTGTTCCTGTGCAGGTATAGTCCTTCTTTGTGAAATGTTCGGAGCAAACACGCCACTTCTTCAGAGTCATCAATGGTGTTTTGGGATTCTTGTTAAAAGCAGCTAACCAAGCTCTCCGCTGTATGTGGTGTGTTGGAATTCGGTGAAAAATGACAGCACTATGTACATTCTCCTTATTTTCACAACCCTTTACGATGCACGCTTTAACCATTATTGTACACAAACTAGCTTCCAACAACCTGTTACTTCGTCAACTCCGCTCGAACTACTACTACCGGCGCATCACGTTGTATTGACGGAAATGTCAGAGGGAGGGGGAGAGGAAGCGGGAGCCGGTAAGAGGACTTTTCACGAGTGAAGATATTATTGCGCCAAGTCGAAGTGCTCAAAAGCAATTGTTATGGTATTCCGCCATACAATATAGTCATCAATTTTAAACGCTTAGAAAAGCGCAACGGTTTATTTTGTGTCACCAGCCCAGGTCAAGTTACACTACTCGAGTAACTGTGTTTACATAGGGAAAACGTGGAAGTGTTTGGTCGCTTCTCTGCTTGGCCCATATTTAATGCATGGGCTAAGCTAAGTGCTAACATAGTTTTGCGGCAATACAGAGCGATATAGTGCACGCACTGAGACGAGAGAGGTATGTATCAACTCGTCTTAGTTAAGGGAATAACATAGTTTAATAATAAAAACTGGTGGAGTATCCCTTTAAAACTGCTGAAAAACATTGGCTATATTTACATTCATAACTTTTGTTTCAGTCGGACTGAAATCTTTCTGATTGGTGAATCTGAATGTAGTGTTAACACGAACGCTGAACATGTGATCGGGTTGATGTAATTTACGCGTTTATATTTCATAAGCTTCAAATCGGGATTGTTTGACATGCGCACACTGGACAAAATACAGTGGAAAATAGTTTGCCGCCGTCTGCGCATAACTATTCT
Source organism: Rhinichthys klamathensis goyatoka (assembly GCF_029890125.1). Classification (NCBI taxonomy): domain Eukaryota; kingdom Metazoa; phylum Chordata; class Actinopteri; order Cypriniformes; family Leuciscidae; genus Rhinichthys; species Rhinichthys klamathensis. The sequence continues at coordinate 2,576,115 of NW_026606634.1, forward strand.
CTTACACTGGTTCTTTATTTGTTTTAAACAGCAGACTTAATATTTATCCATTTCTGGTCATAATCTAGAGACGATGAGCTTATGAACCGTTGTGCCGACCGTCTGTGGATGAGAGTCTGAAGCGATGGTGGGCCGTTGCTCCACTTCACACACGCAGAGAAAGGAGGATTATAGGATGACACTCGTTTATACGACACTTTATTCATCAGAAACAACGGCTCGTTCAGCCCGTCATACGTCATTACGCTACTTCTGCATCACTGCACATGCGCAGTCATTCAGTTTCGATTTTCAATCCGATCAAGTGTTTACATGTTCTCTCGATCGGATTAGAAAAGGAATATACCAGTTCTTTCAATCCGATCGAAATCCCATTTGAATCGAGCTCAATCTTAACGATTAAGATGTTTTACATGAAGGCTTTTCAGTCCGATTGAGCCGTCAATTATTTGGTTGCATGTTCGTAGCCATGAGATGTGATGTTCTCTGACGCTTCTGGAGAACGATGTCGTCTTTCAGAGCCACCAAACAGACCCAAAACCCAAACCTCATCTGTCCATCTGCATCTCCCCTGTCCATCGGTTGAGTGGGATTATCCCTGAATCACAGTGACTTGGTCTTTTGCTGCCACTGTGGCTGAGTGAACATTAAACAAACCTTCACCATCTGTTCTCTCTGGAGGAGCTCAGAGCGGCCAGGCCTCCATCTGCTACACACACTCGCTTATAATTAAACTATTGAGAGAATCCCTCATGGACAGAAACCTGCCAATCTCCTCTGTCTCTGATCCGGTTGTCGAACATCTTCAAGTGTCCTTGAAAACCTCTGGATTGTGTTTAAAATGACGGATTCACTGAGGAACCCTGGAGACGTCACACTGAGATGAGGGTCAAAATGCGCCTCTTGCACCACAGTTTTATGGAAGAATTAATGTGTTAACCAAAGTATGAGCTGCACATTTCTGCACTTAAAGGTGCAGTGTGTAATTTTTAGCGGCATCTAGTGGTGGGGTTGTGAATTGCACCCAACAGAAGTTAACGGTGGCCGACAGGAAGTGATGTCATCGTCGTCTGAGACAGCAGAGAGTAGCCATTTAAGCAATGAGGTTTTTTAGACAAAGATGGCGACTTAACGTGTGAGGGGACCAAGGGGGTAATCCATCGACCGGAAGTTGAAGCCGGCCGGGTGCCGCCATCTTGTAGCAGAACTTCACTTGCGTTAGCATTTCCATTGACTCCCATTCATTTTGGCGTCACTTTGACAGCGAATAACTTTACATCTGAGGCGTTTAAAGACTCCATTTGTCCATTATTTATTTCTAAAGAAACACGACAATGTATAAAGGGCTCCATTACCTTCTATGTTACATTATGGCCCCGTAGAAACAGATTTTGTAAAAATAGGCTAACGATTGCGTCATAACACGCGACTCTCTGGCGCAAACTAGAGAAAATTACCGTATAGACAGAAGGAGAAACTGGCGTGCAATCGGGGGACATGGAGGCATAAAGTCAAGGGAGAAGCCCATAGAGAGTTGTAAAGTTGCTCCTGCTGCGAGCTCATGGACAGCTAATACTCACGATCTCCGGCTCTGCAAGTTTCGGAAGGGAATGATTCAGATTCCTCTTGGCACAGCTACTAGAAGATTTGCGTCTGTCAGAAAGGTTGCTCACGTCATCAAGCTTAGTTTGAGTCGGTTTGAGTCTGCGCGTCAGGAACGGAAGTGCTCAGAAATCGCTAAAAATGGGCTTCAACTGTCTCAACTGAGTTCCAATGAGATGGCTCTGTCCACTTCTTATACTGTCTATGGAGGGGACCCTGTGAGGTAATATGTTATGTGTAAGAGTGTGTAGAGAGAAACGGCTCATTCAAAGGTAAAAACATAACGGTTCATCATATAAGGCGTTTATACACCACTGAAAACATAGTTATGTATATGATATTGTATTTCTGTCAACAGATCCTCCTAAATATTACACAATGCACCTTTAAAGGTGACATTACGCTCCTTTTCACAAGATGTAATATAAATCAATGGTGTCCCCAGAATGTGTCTGAAATTTCAGCTCAAATTCCCCCCAGATCATTTATTATAGCTTGCAAATTTGCCCCTTTTTGGGTGTGAGCAAAAACGTGCCGTTTTTGTGTGTGTCCCTTTATATGCAAATGAGGTGTTGCTCCGCCTCTGTTCAGAAGAGGGCGTAGCCTTTACACGAGCTTCAGATCTCCGGCAAAAACAAAACAGGCCAATCTCACTCATCACGAATCTTTGAAATAACCAGTAGCGAGTGCCACTTTTAGACGTTTCTGAATGTTAGTGGAGACATTTGTGTAGTTGTTGTGGAGTTACAGTACATTGATTCATCTCATCGACTTGCATGTACCGTCATGGTTAACTTTTTACACAAGTTGGCAGTTGAGGTCTGTATAAGACATCAGATATCTTTATAAGACTGCTGTGACATTTTTTGGTCAAAATACCACAAAGATGAAGCCTGAGCGAGAGATGGCATGATTTGCTGGATCTTCTGCCATTGGGTTAGAACTGGTCACTGTTGTCGCCTGCGAATCCCAATGTCGGCTGGTGTGTGTAAACGTGCAGATTTAGGGCCGGTAATATTATAATAAGATCCTCTTCATACGTCAGAAGGGGAGCGAAATCTGGTCGGCTTATTTTTTGACATGCTTGCAGAGAAAGACTCACCAGAATAAAGTTACTGAGTTTCACTTTTCACGTTTTCTGGGTTGGTAGAAGCACTGGGGACCCGATTATAGCACTTAAACACGGAAAAAGTCAGATTTTCATGAGATGTCCCTTTTGTTCACCCAAAAGTAAAATTTTGTCATCATTTGGGCTACTCACCCTCAAGTTGTTCCAAACCTGTATGATTTTTTCTTCTTCTGCTGAAACAAAAGAAGATATTTTGAAGAATATGGGTAAACAAACAGTTGATGGACCACATTACTTCCATAGTATCGGGGGAAAATACTATGGACGTCAATGGGGTCCATCAACGGTTTGGTTTCTGACATCCTTCACAATATCTTCTTTTGTGTTCAGCGGAAGAAAGAAATTCACACAGGTTTGGAACGACTTGAGGGTGAGTAAATGATGACAAAATGTTCTTTTTTGGGTGGAGTATCCCTTTAAACACTCTGGAATGATTTCCACTGTAAGTGCCGTATGTGTTTTTTAACAGCATATAACATATAGTGTTGATACAGCTTGCCTTATGCTGAACTCAGAACAAGTTTTCAACCAATACAGAATGGGAGTAAAGCACATTTCTTAAAATAGTTGCTAAAAACTGGCCTAAAAATGACCAAGTCTCACAATCTGTGTCTGAAAACTTTATATCATTTATACTATAACTTTATATGTCTGGAAATCACAGCACATCTTTTGAAAATCTTTTCGATCCACGGTCATTATTTTCCATAATGTAATGATAAAAATTAAACTTTCATATATTTTAGATTCATTGCACACCAACTGAAATATTTCAGGTATTTTATTGTTTTAATCCTGATGATTTTGGCATACAGCTCATGAAAACCCAAAATTCCTGTCTCAAAAAATTAGCATATTTCATCCGACCAATAAAAGAAGTGTTTTTAATACAAAAAAAAAAGTCAACCTTCAAATAATTATGTTCAGTTATGCACTCAATAGTCAATACATGGTCGGGAATCCTTTTGCAAAAATGACTGCTTCAATGCGGCGTGGCATGGAGGCAATCAGCCTGTGGCACTGCTGAGGTGTTATGGAGGCCCAGGATGCTTCGATAGCGGCCTTAAGCTCATCCAGAGTGTTGGGTCTTGCGTCTCTCAACTTTCTCTTCACAATATCCCACAGATTCTCTATGGGGTTCAGGTCAGGAGAGTTGGCAGGCCAATTGAGCACAGTAATACCATGGTCAGTAAACCATTTACCAGTGGTTTTGGCACTGTGAGCAGGTGCCAGGTTGTGCTGAAAAATGAAATCTTCATCTCCATAAAGCTTTTCAGCAGATGGAAGCATGAAGTGCTCCAAAATCTCCTGATAGCTAGCTGCATTGACCCTGCCCTTGATAAAACACAGTGCACCAACACCAGCAGCTGACATGGCACCCCAGACCATCACTGACTGTGGGTACTTGACATTGGACTTCAGGCATTTTGGCATTTCCTTCTCCCCAGTCTTCCTCCAGACTCTGGCACCTTGATTTCCGAATGACATGCAAATTGAGCAACAGTCCAGTGCTGCTTCTCTGTAGCCCAGGTCAGGCGCTTCTGCCGCTGTTTCTGGTTCAAAAGTGGCTTGACCTGGGGAATGCGGCACCTGTAGCTCATTTCCTGCACACGCCTGTGCACAGTGGCTCTGGATGTTTCTACTCCGGACTCAGTCCACTGCTTCCGCAGGTCCCCCAAGGTCTGGAATCGGTCCTTCTCCACAATCTTCCTCAGGGTCCGGTCACCTCTTCTCGTTGTGCACCGTTTTTTGCCACACTTTTTCCTTCCCACAGACTTCCCACTGAGGTGCCTTGATACCACTTGGTGCCTCTCAGCATTCTGCGCATGCGCGTGCGGTGTTTGTTTGTGTTTAGAGCTCCGTCGAATTGATTCATTAATCCTTGATTTTCTTCTTTACCACTCATTTATTAACAAGCACTTTCTATTTTTATATCGTGTGAACCTATCCTCGATACTATTCCCTATAAAAAAAAACAAAAAAACAATCGGATTGCTTTGATATCGCTACTTAGATCCAACTTTGCGAATCTCGGCTACTAGCCTTTAGCCCGCTAGCATTTCACGCGTGGGCTCGTGCCTATCGAGCGTCTGATTTTACACCCGTTTCACTGAAAGGATACAGGTTATATCCAGCATTCCAGTCCTAAATTAGTAGTGATATTGGTAGTATCACTGCTAATTTACTGTTCATCTGTTATAATGGCGAACATATCGGATGTCTGTCTAACGTTACCTCTGAGTGCAGGTGAGGACACATTTGAGCTGATCTCGGTACGATTGGAACTGGAATCGGTGGAGAAACAGATCCGTGGTCTGCTAGAGAGGCAAGCCGAGCTGCGGGATCGGCGATCAGCGCTTGAAACGTCACGCGCCGATGCTCACAAGTCAGTGGTTAGTAACTTTTTGACTCCGACTTCGTCTACTCCGTGTGTTTCTCTGCCCAGGAGGACGCGATCATCTCTGGCTTCATTCACTCCGGCACCGACACAGCACCATGGACCCTGGGTGATCCCACAGCGGAAGACACGAGCCAGGACCAGAGCAAGAACCTCTCCGCCCCTCCCGGTCTTCGAGATCTCCACCCGGAACCGCTTCTCCCCTCTTCGCGAGTCGGAACGCGACGACGCCGTGATCATCGGCACTTCCATGGTCCGTCATGTCCGCGCTACCTCAGGTAAGGGTAAGGTGCGCACTCACTGCTTTCCTGGTGCTCGTGTTCTTGATGTCGCCGCACAGGTTCCCGAGATCCTGAACGGTGACGAGCGCGTCGGAGCCGTTGTCCTCCATGCGGGAACGAACGACATCAGGCTGCGGCAGACGGAGGTTCTGAAGAAGGACTACAGGAGCCTGATCGAGACGGTACGCAGCACAGCGCCTGAGGCAACGATCATCGTGTCTGGACCGCTTCCCACGTACCGACTAGGACAAGAAAGGTTCAGTAGACTATTTGCTCTAAATGAATGGTTAATGTCATGGTGTAATGAACAGAAACTGCTCTTTGTAAATATTTGGAATCTGTTCTGGGAGCGACCTAGGCTCTACCGTGCTGATGGCCTGCACCCCAGCAGAATCGGAGCGGCTGTTCTGTCGGACAACATCTCCAAGACGTTGCACACCATCTGACTAGTAAGTCAAAGTCCAATTCACAGTCTTTGCTGTCCCAACTTAATTGATATAAGTAGTGTAGAACATTATATAGAAACTGTGTCTATTCCTCGTCTAGTGAGGCCAAACAATAAATCTAGTGTAGGATCTAGGAAAAATCTTATTGTAATTAAACCAGAAAATCTAAATATCAGTGAACAAAAACAATTTCTAAAACTAGGTCTTCTAAACATTAGATCGCTCACACCTAAGGCGGTTATTGTAAATGAAATGGTCACAGATAATAGCTTCGATGTACTTTGCCTTACTGAAACCTGGCTTAAACCAAATGAGTATTTCGGTCTAAATGAGTCTACTCCGCAAGGATACTGTTATAAGCATGAGCCCCTTCTGATCGGTCGTGGCGGCGGTGTTGCAACAATCTATAGAGATATTCTTAATGTTACTCAGAAAACAGGTCACAGGTTTAATTCGTTTGAAGTACTTGTGCTAAATGTTACGCTCTTAGATGTAAGAAAGAAATCCCTATTATCTCTAGCCCTGGCTACTGTATATAGACCTCCAGGGCCCTACACTGATTTCCTAAAAGAGTTTGCAGACTTTCTCTCAGATCTATTGGTCAATGCCGATAAAGCAATAATTGTTGGAGATTTTAACATACACGTAGATAACAAATGATGCGTTAGGGACTGCGTTTACAGATTTATTAAACTCCTTTGGGGTCAAGCAAAACGTCAGTGGTCCCACTCATCGTCTAAATCATACACTAGATTTAATTATATCATACGGAACCAATCCAACCGATATAGATATTATACCGCAAAGTGACGATCTCACTGATCATTACATGGTAACTTTTATACTACGCACTGCTGAAATTTGTCATGTTGCGCCGCGTTATCGACCAGGCAGAACAATCCTTCCAATCACTATAGATAGATTCTCAAATAGCTTACCTGATCTATCTCAGCTGCTCAGTGAACCCAAACAAACAGATGAACTAGAGGAAATGACCAGCAGTTTGAGCACCATTTTCTCTAGTACATTAGATATTGTTGCACCAATTAGATTAAAAAAGGTTAGAGAGAAAACTAAAGCACCATGGTACAACAGTGCTACGCATGCTATCAAGAGAGAAACTCGTAACTTAGAGCGTAAATGGAAACAAACTAATTTAGAGGTCTTTAGAATCGCGTGGAAAGACAGTGTGTCACGTTATAAAAAGGCTCTAAAAGCAGCCAGGGCTGAGCATCTCCGCAAACTAATAGAAAATAACAAAAATAATCCAAGGTTTTTATTTAACACCGTGGCTAGACTAACAAATAAACAGACATCGCCAGAGCAAAATATTCCGTTACAGTATAGTTGTAATGATTTTATGAATTACTTCAATGAGAAAATAGAAAGCATCCGAAATACAATTGTAAATGTACAATCCTCTATGGTGTCTTGTGATTCAGCCTCAATTATGGCCCCTCAAGAACAACTACACCGCTTTACAACTGTAGGACAGGAAGAGCTAAATAAACTTATCATTGCATCTAAACCAACAACATGTTTATTAGATCCAATACCCACTAAACTACTGAAAGAAGTGTTACCTGTAGTGGAAGAGCCTCTTCTCAATATTATTAACTCGTCTTTATTCTTAGGTCATGTTCCAAAAATATTCAAGCTGGCAGTTATAAAACCTCTTATTAAGAAACCGCAATTAGATCAAAATAACTTAGCAAATTACAGACCCATTTCAAATCTTTCATTTATGTCTAAAATACTAGAAAAAATTGTGTCCGCTCAATTGTGCTCTTTCTTGCAAGAAAATGAGATATATGAAAAATTTCAGTCAGGATTCAGACCGCATCATAGCACAGAAACTGCGCTAGTTAAAATTACAAATGATTTACTTTTAGCTTCTGACCAAGGCTGTATCTCAATACTAGTTCTACTCGATCTTAGCGCTGCGTTCGACACTATAGATAACAAAATACTCTTGGATCGACTACAAAACTACACTGGTGTTCAGGGACAGGCATTAAGCTGGTTCAGATCGTACTTATCAGACCGTTACCATTTTGTCTGTTTAAATGGGGAAAAATCGAAGATAACGTCAGTAGACTATGGAGTGCCGCAAGGATCGGTGTTAGGCCCTCTGCTATTCTCAATATATATGCTGCCACTTGGTAATATTATAAGAAAACATGGAATTAATTTCCACTGCTATGCTGATGACACTCAATTATATATTTCATCACGACCAGATGAAAACACTAACTTATCTAAATTGACAGAATGTCTTAAAGATATAAAATACTGGATGACGTGTAATTTCCTGCTATTAAATCCAGATAAAACGGAGGTATTACTTATTGGTCCAAAAAATTACCCACAAAATCTCTTACAATACAACTTTAATTTAGAAGGATGTCCTGTTACCTTATCCACTACAGTAAAAGACCTGGGTGTTATACTAGACCGAAACTTGTCTTTCGAAAATCATATTTCATATGTTACAAGAACTGCCTTTTTCCATCTTAGAAACATTGCTAAATTACGTAACATGCTATCTGTTTCTGATGCAGAAAAGTTAGTTCATGCATTCATGACCTCGAGACTAGATTACTGTAATGCTTTATTAGCTGGTTGTCCTGCATCTTCAATAAACAAGCTACAGTTAGTGCAAAATGCAGCCGCTAGAGTTCTTACTAGGTCAAGAAAATATGATCATATAACACCGATTTTATCATCTCTGCACTGGTTACCTATTAAGTTCCGTATCAATTACAAAGTACTACTACTGACCTATAAAGCCCTAAATGGTTTAGCTCCTGTGTATTTAATGGACCTTCTATCGCCCTACAATCCATCGCGTTCTTTAAGATCCCTAAATTCGAGGCTTCTGGTCATTCCTAGGATATCTAAGTCCACCAAAGGAGGGAGGGCGTTCTCACATTTAGCTCCTAAACTCTGGAATAGCCTTCCTGATACTGTTCGTTGCGCAGACTCGCTCTCCCAGTTCAAAACTAGATTAAAGACGCATCTCTTCAGCCAAGCATTCACATAATGCTTACCTTCTATTGTTGAATCAGATCGAATGCATTAATATTATGAACAGCAGCTACGCTAATTATTTCCCATCTGCTTTTCTGCTGTTATCTCGGGACGTTAGTTCAGGTAAATAGCGTTCGTCAGCTCCAGTTTGTATCCAGCCTCTCACGGAGACTTCTGATGCCCCAACGCCTGCGATGAGACGACTTGACGCCTGTGAAGAGACGACTCGACGCCTGTGAAGAGACGACTATACGCCTGTGAAGAGACGACTATACGCCTGTGAAGAGACGACTATACGCCTGTGAAGAGACGACTATACGCCTGTGAAGAGACGACTATACGCCTGTGAAGAGACGACTCGACGCCTGTGAAGAGACGACTATACGCCTGTGAAGAGACGACTATACGCCTGCGAAGAGACGACTCGACGCCTGTGAAGAGACGACTCGACGCCTGTGAAGAGACGACTATACGCCTGTGAAGAGACGACTATACGCCTGCGAAGAGACGACTCGACGCCTGTGAAGAGACGACTATACGCCTGTGAAGAGACGACTCAACGCCGGCGATATGTTATGCCCTAAATTAATACATGATGATTAACTAACTATATTCTTCTATGTACATTTCTGAAATGCACTTTCTGTAAAGCTGCTTTGAAACAATATGTATTGTGAAAAGCGCTATACAAATAAATTTGAATTGAATTGAATACAGCACTCTGGGAACAGCCTATTTGTTCAGAAATTTCTTTCTGTCTTACCCTCTTGCTTGAGGGTGTCAATGATGGCCTTCTGGACAGCAGTCAGGTCGGCAGTCTTACCCATGATTGCGGTTTTGAGTAATGAAACAGGCTGGGAGTTTTTAAAAGCCTCAGGAATCTTTTGCAGGTGTTTAGAGTTAATTAGTTGATTCAGATGAATAGCTCGTTTAGAGACCCTTTTCATGATATGCTAATTTTTTGAGACAGGAATTTTGGGTTTACATGAGCTGTATGCCAAAATCATCAGGATTAAAACAATAAAAGACCTGAAATATTTCAGTTGGTGTGCAATGAATCTAAAATATATGAAAGTTTAATTTTTATCATTACATTATGGAAAATAATTTACTTTATCACAATATGCTAATTTTTTTAGAAGGACCTGTAGATGCATATTCTGGTTTAGGCAGCTGCTGGTTGGAGATGTTTTAAATTGCCCTATTATGATATTTTAATGGTTCCTAATGTTGTTTTGGCATCTCCTACTACAGGTTCACATTCATCCAAGATCAAAAACACTGTAATGTCCTCATAATCTCCACTGCAGCATCAGCTCTTTTCTCTCAGTGTCTGAAACGCTTCCATCGAGGATTCAGTCTCTCTAAGCCCCGCCTCGCTGAGAGCTGCTCTGCTGTGATTGGTCAGAAAGCAAACGCTCATTATCATATCTGAATCTCAGCTCTTGATACACAGGGATACGAACTGTAACGATGGCGTGGGTTTTACCGTTTCAATCTCATCAAAGTGGATTTGCTTTGTCAGCAGAAAACAGCGTCTTCTCGACACGAACAACACGAACCAAACTCTTCCAGTCTCAGATACACTACAGTGTTTGAGGGCGGAGCTAAGAGACGCAGCTCAGCCAATCAAGACCAGAGGCTGGCATTATGCAAATGAGTTACAAACCTACAAGCAGGAAGTGAGAGTGAATTACTGATGACTCGTTTCAGTTCAGAATCACTTCTTTCTTTTGAGAGATAAAAACTCCATTTATCTGCACTTTGATCTTTAAAACGTTGCAACCTTTTACATTCATGAATAGCTACTCTATATTACACGCTAGTGAAGGTAATATCCCAAAAAGTATAATAGGGGCACTTTAAACACGCTGTTGGATTGATGTCAACTGCCAATTAAGCATATCTGGCTGTTTTCCTCCCATCCTCTAGATGATGTTGCGCCGTACACACTCCTGAAGTGTTGAGACGGGTTTCACAGGATTACGGGAAAGATTTCTGAGCCTGTGTGAGGAACAGGGGGAGCTGTAGATTAACACCTGCTTCACCTCCAGAAACCACTGCGGCTTTAATTCCCTCCACACACACTTGAGTGACACACACACACATTCCATGACGGATTGAGAGCCTTCCGACGCCACAGACCTGGATCTGCTCATTAACTCCTTTATATTATGCTACATATAACTTGATATACTGTTGTTATTGTTCTGATTTTTCAGTGTGCCTGATGTTTTGTCCACTGTAAAGAGCTAAAGTTCGATATTGTTCAGTGAGTGATTGTTCACTAACATGAGGACATCAACCTGAAGTTCATTTTCATATTTTAAGCATTTGATATTATCACTCCCATTTTTAAATAATCAGCCACTAGAAAAATAATAATAATATAATAAATACTTCCAAAGTATGTTGCCTGACACTTATATATATATATACTGTATATGTACACATACATACATGGCATACAATTAACTGACCAAATGCGAGTACAAATCTCAGTTGGCGAGTTTATGAAATGGTGTCAATCACCAGTTGGCCGGTGACATTTTTATGAATTTGAATTAATGCAATATTGTGAGAACAGGAATGTAAACAAATGTAAACAGAGTTGACGGGTCAGTGCTTCATCGTCCCACAGAAGTTTAAGCTCTGCCAATATAAACTTTCAAGCAAAAGAATACTCTAAAGGGAACTAAATTAGTTTCTCACGTGTTGTGGGAAGTTTTATGTGCACAAACATTCGAAGCACGCTCAGAAAGCTGTGTCTCAGACAGCGCCCGAATACTGAATCGCGCTCTTTTTTCACTTCTTGCGCTTGAAAGAACAAATTCATACAAAGTATCCTATAAACACAGTCGGTTTTGTATTAAGTAAACATAAATAGTTGAGAAAGAAAAGGCATGTGTATCAGTATCCATGCATTCGGTCTTAAAGTGACAGCAGCCTAATATTCCTGTGGCTGTCTGAGTTAAAGTTCTTCAACAAAAGACAGAGAAAATCACTCACTGATCTTTTCTGAATAACTTTTTTTGACCTTAATAAGGATTAAACTCTTTAATCTATACAGTGAAGACTTTGCAGTGATATTTTTACATTTGATTAATTTATGAAATTTTCTGTACCTGAAAACTTTTTTTTTCAAAAATAGTTGGCTGGTAAAATCATATTTATGGCCAGTAAATTTTCTTAAGTCACTGGTAATTATTAAAAAAATCTAAATTATATCTCCTTTAATAACATTATCAAAACGTTAAAAGAGAAAACAGTAAAGTAAATGTTTAGAGAACATTCAAAAGTAACATTCCCATAATGTTTGCAAAATTATCAAATTTATAATCACCATGCAATCAAAATTGACATCCCTTCAAGAGGGCATTACACAAATGAATAAAAATTACACATTAATTACAGTAAAAAGTTTGTAGGCCGTGCAAATTTTACATGTTCTGAGAGCTTTTTTGCTAAGCTAGAGTGAAATTATAAGTAAATTATGTTTTATCTCTTGTAAGAATACTACAAAAATAGGTCTACAATTTGAAAAGTTACATTTATGAATATAAAATCTACATAGAAAGATAATTGAGTTTATTATAAAGAAGGCATTTGGATTCGCTCCAAAAAAAAAAAAAAAAAAAAAAACAGATTTGGGATCAATAAAAAAAACTTGTAATACTTAAGATAAACAAATTCACCGCCCTACATTTGTTCTTGTTCGAAAAGCCGCTTCATTACGTCACAATAGCAAATTCTCTTTCACTAACGTTTTCTCTAACGTTAACCAAGAAAAAAGTTTGAACATTCTGAGAAGTTACATTCGGAAATGACGTTTTCATAACTTAATGGGAACGTCAGCAACACGTTCTTAGATCATATTTTTTTGTTAGCCTCGCAGCAAAATGTTTCTTTATTTCTAATGGAAATCCTCCTATATTATCCACAATCTTAACGCGTGCAGCGCGTAGTTTTCAGGACATCCCGGATTCTTCTGTCTTGGGTGTTTTAGGAGGGTGAGTGTGTAATGCACACACTGATGCTTACAGGTGAAAGGCATTTGTCTCTGTGAATGAATGAAAACTTCTTCGTCGTGTGTGTTGTGAGCCGCTCTTCCCCTCGGGGTAACACACACATAAGAGACGTAATGGAAAAATCTCAGTCACTTCAATCTCCTCAAAGCCCCCGGATCTCCTGCAAACTCACTGCACTGGAGCTCGAAACACACGCCAGAGGAACACGCGAGGTAAGTTTACATGCTTCATAATTATATTGATCATATTGTTGACGTTACGGGGACGCGCCTCTGAGAGCGCGCGAGCTGATCGAGATCGAGCATCATGGGAACCATTACAGAAGTAACGAACGTGATCGGAGGATGAATATAACTTTCAGATGGCTGGAATCAAATGAATATAGGCTATAATCAGCATGAGATTTAAATACACGCAGAAGAGCCTCGATATGTGTCTGTATTGTTCATGGCAGTATTGGTTGTGGTTTCGGTGCATTATACGGATATTTCATAACGAATCAGACCTCAACGAAACATTACAGAGCAATTATTATAATCAAGCTGGCTCTAATATGGCAAATGCATAAAGGAGAACGTGCACTAGCTTTTTATGAATATGCGCTTGACTGGTAGAGTTGGGGTTTAGATATTCTCATATTCTGGGCTGAAATGTAGGTATAACGCTGTTCTTATACTATGCGAAGGTTATTGAGCTGGATAATGCTGGGATATGCTGAAAGCTGGAATTTAATTTTAGTCTGGTGATTTGTGAAGGTTATTATTGCACACAAGACACTGGATTATGTTAGAATGAATCTCCCTAATGAAAGTATAGGTAATTGTGACTATCTGTCCACTGTACTTACTGTATAGGGCTGGTAGTGCATCTCTAAAGCACAGTTACACACATGTTTTCTAGAAGTGCTTCTGAATGTCAAGGTCTCAGGATAAAATAATGTTTCATAGATGTCAGGTCGGGACATGTCTGAAGTTTTATACACGTATGTTATGCATTTTAAATGTCCTCACGTTTTATACGTAGCTAATTGATTTAATTTGGCAGATAGTCTTTACCAATGCAACTTGCCTGGTGTACATTTCATCAGGTCATGCATTCCCTGGGAATTGAACCCATGACTTTGGTGTTGCTAGCGCCGTCCTACTGTTCAAAGCACAGGGACATCACTAGCGTTCATACATGATTGTACATTTCTGCTAATGTACTTACAGAAACATCAAAACATTGGTTTGCCAGTAGAAACTGAAACCTTTCCCCATTTTTGCTGTGTCATGAATTATTGCATTTCATAATAACTGGTTCAGTTTAGCTGAAAAGCCAATATTAGGTAGTTTGACGGCAGTGTGTAGTGTATTGTGTGAAGGTATATGTCCCGCTGTTGGATCAAGATGTGATTACAGAAATACTGACTTTCACAAATACCAATCAGTAACAATCTGCTCAGTTACTGGGATTTTCACGCACAACCATTTCTAGGGTTTAAAAAGAATGGTGTGAAAAGGGAAAAACATCCAGTATGCGGCAGTCCTGTGGGCGAAAATGCCTTGTTGATGCTAGAGGTCAGAGGAGAATGGGCCGACTGATTCAAGCTGATAGAAGAGCAACTTTGACTGAAATAACCACTCGTTACAACCGAGGTATGCAGCAAAGCATTTGTGAAGCCACAACACGCACAACCTTGAGGCGGATGGGCTACAACAGCAGAAGACCCCACCGGGTACCACTCATCTCCACTACAAATAGGAAAAAGAGGCTACAATTTGCAAGAGCTCACCAAAATTGGACAGTTGAAGACTGGAAAAATGTTGCCTGGTATGATGAGTCTCGATTTCTGTTGAGACATTCAGATGGTAGAGTCAGAATTTGGCGTAAACAGAATGAGAACATGGATCCATCATGCCTTGTTACCACTGTGCAGGCTGGTGGTGGTGGTGTAATGGTGTGGGGGATGTTTTCTTGGCACACTTTAGCCCCTTTGTTGCCAATTGGGCATCGTTTAAATGCCACGGCCTACCTGAGCATTGTTTCTGACCATGTCCATCACTTTATGGCCACCATGTACCCATCCTCTGATGGCTACTTCCAGCAGGATAATGCACCATGTCACAAAGCTCGAATCATTTCAAATTGGTTTCTTAAACATGACAATGAGTTCACTGTACTAACATGGCCCGCCACAGTCACCAGATCTCACCCCAATAGAGCATCTTTGGGATGTGGTGGAACGGGAGCTTCGTGCCCTGGATGTGCATCCCACAAATCTCCATCAACTGCAAGATGCTATCCTATCAATATGGGCCAACATTTATAAAGAATGCTTTCAGCACCTTGTTGAATCAATGCCACGTAGAATTAAGGCAGTTCTGAAGGCGAAAGGGGGTCAAACACAGTATTAGTATGGTGTTCCTAATAATCCTTTAGGTGAGTGTAAACATTTAGACCGATAACCGATAATTCTTTATATTTGAAAGCTGATAACCGATATAGTGGCCAATAAATCTAAATCCAATTTTTTTATTTATTTTTTAGCCTCTCAATATTTAAAACCATAACCAAAACACACAATAATAAGGTTATAACTTAATGTAACCTAGGCTATATGACAGACTTAACTGTTGCACTTATTTTTTTAAGTGATTCCAATAATATTTCAAGTCATTCAAACAGTGTGAACAGTGCACATCTGAAGTGTCTCAGCTGAAGGAAATAATACATAATTTATCAGCTTTAATATATCTGGCAAAAAAAAATATATATATCGGGGCCGATAACATTAAAAATTAACATTTATCTGCCAATGCCGATATGGTGGCCGATATATTAACACTACTTGTTTCACCACTGGTAAAATGAGCTGTGATTATGTCCTTATTGTTTTAGTTTTTTTGTATCATGCATGTAATAATTGTTCACATGGGTTTTACTGTTTTATTTCCTGTTGTTAGAAGAGTGGGCTAACCTCTAGGTACAGTATGTGCACACCCTGAGAGCTGCATGGGGAAATGCTCATTTGAACTAATTTAGGAAATATCAGTTGTGCAAATGACAATATTATTTTTTCTCTTGCCTGTATGTTTTATAGATCGATTGTTTTTAAACTCTTTGTCTTAACTATCATTGAGGGAACTTTGCTGACATGTATAGAGACTAGAGTTTACAGAAAATGGTATGTTCCAATTAACCAAAGGCGGGGAAAAATTATGCATTTAAAGAATAATTCCGGTATTTAGCACTTTGAGTCTATTTTCTAGTTTGTTTTGGATGAACTAGAGTGGTGGACACAGAAATGTTGACGATGGGTCCTGTCTCGACTTTTTGACTCTTTTAGAATAGCCTTTGACCGCTTCAGAGTGGCTGTCTATGAGCATGCACAAACATGTCCTTAAAACAACCCTTAAAGGAGAACTCCGGCGCAAAATGAACCTCGGGTGTAATAACACATTGGTACAGACTAAATCGTTCCCTGAGATTTGTTTTCATGATAATCGAATATAAAGAGTTTTATCTCTAAAAACAGTTTAGCTTATAACGCTAGTATATTGGGCATCGAGTAAGCAAAAAGAGATCGCTAGTTAATACCATTAACAAGGCTCAAATTAGCCCCACACTAACACGGCAGCATAATGAGGGTCCTTACATGCAAACCGAAGCATTGAGAACTTTGTAAGTGTATAGACAGTTTAATAAGAAGATACTTTACACAGACAGTACAGTTAGCGCATACAGACAGGAGCCATCTTGGAAAACAGTCTCGATCAGTCGAACCACGAAGGTGAGCGAACAGTACGTGTAGATATTGAAGATAAGATAAATTATATTTATTTTTTTATTTTCTCTGTTGCGTTCAGTGCTTCTCTTATGCGCTCAGTGCTTTCTTCCGGAAACAACGGACCATATGAGATTCCAAGTCACAGTTCAGCTCACGTATCACCGTGTTCGTGGTTTGACTAATCGAGACTGTTTTCCAAGATGGCTGCTGTCTGTATGCGCTAACTGTACTGTCTGTGTAAAGTATCTTCTTATTAAACTGTCTATACACTTACAAAGTTCTCAATGCTTCGGTTTGCATGTAAGGACCCTCATTATGCTGCCGTGTTATGGGGCTAATTTGAGCCTTGTTAATGGTATTAACTAGCTATCTCTTTTTGCTTACTCGATGCCCAATATACTAGCGTTATAAGCTAAACTGTTTTTAGAGATAAAACTCTTTACATTCGATTATCATGAAAACAAATCTCAGGGAACGATTTAGTCTGTACCAATGTGTTATTACACCCGAGGTTCATTTTGCACCGGAGTTCTCCTTTAACGCTCGTTTTCAAAACTGGGCAACTCACTGAGTGATTAGTGGTGTTCATGTAGTTCATGTTACATGTAGTTCATGTGCATGTCTTCTTTTTGGATAAAAACATTATCCGCATCAAATGAGTGCATACGTTTTTCATGCACGTTTTTGCAATCTACGCTCATCTTGGCGTTTCATACGTATTTCATATTTTTACATGTGATATCCCGAAATGTGCATAAAATAAGTGGACGGAAACACAGCTATTGTTAAATATCTAGGGTCTGTGAATATCCCACAATGCATTGTTCTGAAAATCAATGTTTTGTAATGGATTGAGCGCTTGAGCGCTGGAAAATTAGCACGTTTGGCTGTTGAATGACCTCTAATTAAAAACTGCCACACTACATCAGCAAGGGATATATTGCAATTATACGTATTGATTTGTTTCTCAGAAATATTTCCATTCAGTCTGTTCTCTCACTCCATCAGGGGCCGAACGAGGCCATCAACTTCCTCTCATTGCTTTAGTTTAGACCGAAACATGGATCTTCTGTAGCCAGAGCCTGACATGTTTGCACTTTGGCCTATTTTTATATTAATGGCCTTTATGGATATAATATCGTTGGTCATTTTTTTAGCTGGGTTGGTGTGATGATGATCACAAAAATGATCTTTAGTTGAGGTTGATATACATGGTCAACCGCATAAAACTGAAATGTATTCAAAATGAATATAATTTTTCAGTTCTATGTGATTTTCATGTAGGATATTGAGCTATTTATGATACTTAATGCATCTTAGAAAATTGAACTAGTATTATTATTATTATCATCAATACATGTAGTTATTAATTGGTATATTTTATGGGATTGCTAATTCACTCATTACAGGGATTTTACCACGGAAAACATTATTGGCTTATTGCTTTATTTGTGTAATGAAATGAAACATCATCATCATCATCAAGCAAACATCACCTCTTCATTGAAAGTCTCCATCTTTAATTTAAATTCAGTTCCATTACAGTATAAAACTACTTTCAGACTGATAACATGCGTTTAGCTCATTAAACCCCGTCTCATGCATGATTGCAGTGGCACTTCTTCTCAAGCCTGTCGTAATGCACTGAGTGACGAGGGAAAGTCAGTGTGAACATAGTAAGCTTTCTCACTCGTCAGCACTTTTGGACATCATAAGCACGATTTGTTTTGGACATTTATATCTAAATTAGTCAGCATTTAATGTAATTGATAGTGAATTTCCTACTTCGACAGCATTTTTGGAAAGTGTTTAATTCACAGCTGATGATCAGGGCCAATTTTATCCTGTCAATCAAAAGAGGGCGTGTCAGACTGCAACTCAAAATGCCTCGTGTTGAAATTAGAGCTGTTGAATTTAACGTGACAATAATGCATAAATAGTTTTTTTTTTTTTTTTAAAGCAATGTTAAAGAAGGCTCTATTTGACCCAATGAATCAGCCGTAGTTCAAGCCAGGGTTGCCAGATCCGCGGTTTTATTCAAACAATAAATGCCCTTTTAATGCTCTTAAATGTGTCTTTTCTTCCACTTTAATAAAGGTTAAGCATGTTTTTCCATGCATGAACATCAAAAGGAAAGTCGAAGGATACAGTACAACTTACTGAAAATAAAATGAAAATAAACAGTAGTTGAATATAATAGTTTAGGCTCTGTTGCTCATTTTAACCTCTAATATTATAGTAATGTGCCAAATGAGAGGCTTCCCTGTATAGTTTACCGCATTAGTTGGGAGAGATTTGTTTTCCCTTAAAGTCCCCCTGTAGTCAATAATTGTATCCCTTAAAACTAGGGCTGCACGATTTGGGGAAAATGTCATATTGTGATTATTGAGGTCAATATTGCGATATGCGATTGCGATATAATAAACAAATGGTTTCATGAGTCATTTTGCTTGGTTCTAAAGCAAAATGCACACACAGATTAGTGATAATTCTGAAATGTGTATTTCTCAACTCAAACTAGCAACAACAACTAAATGATTGATAACACCTATAATGATCAATAAGCCATTCATGTCTGGATAAAAATGTATTTAATTTTAATTTAAGCGAACTTCAAACAATCCTCACATAAACTCATAATAAATGTCATATTTACCTGTGCTCTTCCTGTCTAACAGGTAGGACATATACAGAAATTGAATAAAGTTATCAAACAGTCTGCGCTGCATAAATGATAAATTATATGTACTAAAATCCTATTTAAAGCTACACAAGTTCTTTGGTCAAGAGCAGTGAGTGTTTTTCTCTGTTTCCTTTGTTCTTTGATTAACTTTACTGACAGAAACCATTATTGGATGCTGGCCCTTTAAGAGTTGCTGACAGAGACGCGGATCTCACATGCGCCTTATTCTCTCACAACTCTTTACGACCATCATAAGACTGCTCTTATGTTATGAAGACACTCGACAAATGATATTTTGGCATACTTGTGTGTGTTATTGTCAAGCGTGCCGCACAAGCCCTCAAAAGTGAAGCCAAAACGTCTCGATCGCCCCCCGGTGACCGGTCCTTGTATAGCCCATAAGCCCCGCCTCCCGATGTTATTCAACGGGACATGAGACCAACTAAATAATTAAATTACACTTCACATATCTTTTTTCTAAAGATAGTTTCTGTCATTTACTGTAGTTTCTATCACGTTGATGTAATTTCAAGCGTTTGTTTTTAAAATAAGTTTGTTTTTAGTTAGTTATTTGATGCTATAAAAACGGTGCTGTGACATCATGATTGACAGCTGTGATTGACAGGTTCTCTGTGTGAAGTAGTCACTGAAGCACCAACGGACTTTTTTTCATAATGTTGACTATGTGTTTAGTAGTTGTATTTACCTTATTTTAACGAGGTACTGCAATCAGCAGACATCATTGGAGAGGAACGGAGCAGACAAGGCCACTTAAGAAAAGTGCAGGGCGTGCGCTTGGGATTGATTCAGCGAGAGTGGGGGCGGGGCCTTGATTTCGCGGCTTTACTTCCTGCTCACGACTGCGCATGACTGGTCCCGAAAACGCTACTGCGCAGACTCAAGTTCCAATATGTCAGCGCCATATCGGGACACTGGCGGCTTTAGTTCTCTCCAATGGAAAAGAGCGAAGGGGCGTCGTCCATCTTTTTTTACAGTCTATGGTTATTGTTCGTTCACTTCAAGCGGAAAAAGAACTGTATTCTGGCGCGGTCTGTGCATGCGCATGATACTGGCGCGCGTCTTTCAGTCAGGACATTCACAGGCAGCGCGCTCTCTTTTGACTTGTCTCGCTGAATGGTTTAAAACATTCGCATGAATAAGAGCGGGATCATGTAACACTAGCCAAAGGATGAGAAAAAATAACAGATGCTGCGTTAACAGCCCTAATTTGTTTATTTCATATAAAATCGCAGTATTTTGCGTCATATAATCGCATAGGCTTGACATCGCGATTACGATTGCGATATGATTAATCGTGCAGCACTACTTAAAACCAAGGGGGTAATCCATCAGCCGGAAGTTGAAGCTGCCTCCGGGGGCCGCCATTGTAGCTGGCTATCACCTGCTGTTAGCATCCCATTGACTCCCATTCATTTTGGCGTCACTTTGACAGCGAATAACTTTACATCTGGTTACAAGGTAGTTTGTGACGTCAGAAACACCAGCGATTTCAAACCGTGTTTTTGAGACTGTCTTTGGTTCACTGCAGTTTTAAGGAGAAAATACTCAGCAATGCTGTCGACTTATGAACTTACACATGGTTTGTCTTAAAGCATATTAAAAACACCACATAGACACATAAACAACATTAAAAGCTGGATCTTCACAACAAGAGGACTTAAAGAAAATCTAAATATCAGTATCCGTTTGGGCAGATATCCTTCTGAATCCTCAGATTCGTGTATCGATGAGCTGATGTTGGTGTGTCGGACTCCTCCTCTGTTTCCTCCTCTGATGTATGAAAGTGTTTTTGGAGCAGGAGAGCGTTTGATTCCGGCTAATTAAACGAGCATCTGAGGGCCAATTTTGATGTAGCAGGTGCTTGGACTCTTTTATAATGAGTCGTTCCTGAGAAATCTAATGAATAGTCAAAGTTAGACGGGAGTTTGTTTGTACAGAAGCGTCCAGATGTGGAAGAAGAGGTTTCTGTGTGAACACTGGCTGCTCTCAGCCTCGTAATGCTCGGGTTTCTCTCCAGTGTTAATGACTTCTGAGCCCTGCTGAGACTTAATATCCAGAGCCGACAGGAGACCGTCGCCGCGCAGCCCACAACAGTCCATTACAGAGTGTGTGTTTCTGGGTGAGAGGTTCAGAAGAGGGCAGTGTGTGTGATGCTCTCTGTACGTCACCGGCAACAGGGAAAATACAGTGCTGAACGTGTTCGTTAAAGTCACCATGAAATCAAAATTGACCGTTTTTTTTTTGTGCTGGGCAACGATTAATCGCATCCAAAATAAAAGTTTAGAATGTGTAGAATTATTTTGTATATAAATGCACACACATGCATGTATATATTAGTTACCATGTATATCTAAGAATGTGTATATAAGAATTAGTTGTTTATATAAAAAATATATTTATTTTTATATATAATATAAATTATGTACATATAGCCTACAGTATATACATGCTAATATTTCTTAAATATATACATGCATATGTTGTGTATTTATATATACAAAATAATTATACGCAGCAGTACACACGTGAACAGTGAATATTGCACGCTCGTTGTTTATCCAGCACCGGCTTTGGAATGAACGATGTCCGCAGACAAGCTAGAGTTTGTTGCATGATTTCATGAAAGTATGATGTATTGCGACATCAGAAACTAAGAAAAACTAAATAATGACTATTGTAACGCTTGACGTAAGTCAAATTTGTAGTTTTCTTATGTCTCAGTAGAACTACAGAAACGCGACCCGATCTGGCAATCTTGCATAGCATGGTTATAGCAGATAAAGGACCGCAAAGCGAATCCAGAAGTGCCTTTCACCCTGTTACGATTTTGGAAACATTATTTTAAGGTAAAAAAATCTTACTTAGTGTTAGGGGTGTAAATCGGACAGTTAATCACGATACGATACGATATCGATTCTCTCAGCCAGCGATACGATATTTGCCGATACCTCAAAAAATTCTACGATTCGATTACGATTCGATTCGATTCAGGGCTATATCGATCGATTAATCGATATTTAGATATTATGTGCTAAGTGTACACAACCGGTTACGTTTATTAACTCACAATACATCCAAATATATATAACATGAATGTTTAATTAAACTCTTTGAAAATTGCACACCCTCTCCCAATTGGGACATTTACAAGTAAAAAAAAAACATGATAGCCTATATGAAAATGAACAAGAACGCAGTTATCTGTTTTTGCAAATGAACTCTTCTGTTATATTAAAGTTAATTGAAAGGATGTATATATATATATATATATATATATATATATTGTGTGGCAAAAGCAGATAACTCCACATTTCATGTTTCAGAGTTAAACAAAGCCAAGTATTTGCTATGATACATAATAAAACACTTGGTTAATCTTTGTAACGGTAATCTCCTCAGCTGATATAGACGGCTGTCAAACTTTATTGTTGTGATTAACGTACACAAAATACAGAGAGCTGTTCACTCACCACTAAACGTGCTGTTTTAGCAAGATTCCGTGACAAAGTTTCAGCTTTTATTTTACTTTTATGCCCCGAATATCACGGGTTCATCAAGTTCGCTGAAATCCATCCTCGATCACTTTTAGTCAGCTTGACGAAACTCCTCTCAGCTAGCGCGTATTTTCAAAGTGACAAGCAGCCTTGTCACCTGACCTGAATACTGCGCACTGATTTGCTAAAACAGACTTTTCGGGGCTTGTTGTTTCTGCTGTAAAACATGAACTCGCGATGATAGTGGAAAATACCGGCTTCTGTGACAAAGGGTTCAGTCAATCTTGTCAGGCGTCTATTTCAGCGGAGAAAAGTTACGTGAGGATGTGGAGTGTGTCAAAATAAAGGTACCGTACATCGATATTTTATGTGTGGTATCGATGCATCGTATCGTTAGACGTTTGATCGATACATCGATCCATATCGATGTATTGTTACACCCCTACTTAGTGTTGCTTTAAAGGTACACTATGTAGGAATTCCGTTTTTGTCAAACAGCGACCCCTAGAGTCGCTGTGGAGTACTTGTACTGTTGTAAATAACGAGTGGAAATAAGGTGTGGCCCCTTTAAGAGCTGCGCGCGCCGGGTTATTTCTGTTTGATGCTCATTCTTATCCTATTTTAAGTGAAAGCCTGACCGAGTGAGACTCTTGTCCGGTTTTCTCACGCGGTCAGTTTATCGATTTCTTTTCCTTGACTCTTCCGAGCCTGTGGTCATAAAGCGATACGTTCTCCAGGCATTCTCCAGGTCACATGACCAGGCCAAAGACGGTGCATCTTCTCCAAACTTACATAGGCGGTATTTCTAGAGGGCAGCCCCGCTCGGAGCATTGATAGTGTCAAGCGCTGTATATTGGCCTGAGGAATCATTTAAAATAACTCATATGCGTCAACTCTTTTGGCCAAAAGTTACACGGTGTGCCTCTAAGTAAACACAAACTTTTATTTTGGATGTGATTAATCGTTGCCCAGCACTATTTTTTTTTTTTTTATGGGATATTGCGGTATTTATTTTAAATGATTTATCTGTGTGAATCATCAATCATTATTGTTTTAAGTTCATATTCCTGGTGATCTTGAATCTGAATAACTTCCTCTCGCAGCATCTCTTCTCTTCTTTGAAGATGTGGGCGGGGCTATAACCTGTCACTCACATGAGATCAGCCAATAGCAAACCCCAACCATCCAACCATCCAATCAATTCCCCACAGACACAGTCAAGCCCCGCCCCACATCTGTTCTTGTTCCAGAAGCGTTTCACTCGGATACGACACAACAGGGAAGAAAAGACATTTCCTCTTTAACCATATAATAGACATAGACAGAACACGGCCTGTGGAAAAAACTAAAACAAAAATAAATGTATCTTGCATCAGAATTTCTGGTTTCCTCCATTTAAAATATCTGGACATCCTAAAAACAACATTTACTTGCGAAACAAAATTGCGTACGATAATACCAGCATTCATCTTGAATCAAGTTCATTTTCTCAACACATTAAATACACTTAAGGAATAAGAAAAAGGAAAGAATAAGCCTCGCCAAATGCAGTTACATTTATGCTTAAAACAAGGAGATATTTGCAGTACAAAATTATCTTAATTCAAAGGAATAACAAGTTTATTTCTCTGACCCCATCTTCAGTCACAGGAAATGTATCTTGAGGATGTTTAGATATTTGTACTTGAAAACAAGACAAGAACATCATGTTCTTGCAGTGTAAATGCACAAAGTTACAATTGGTGAGCAGATTATATTAATTATATTATTAGGCTATTATATTTGGTGAGCATTATATCACTGTCTCAGGACAGATCTTTGTGTTCTTATCATTAATTCATGAACAAGCACTTCACGTGGTCAAGACGTACTACACGCAAATTAAATCATATTACTTGGTTTTAGTCATAAACATCAACTTTTTTCTAGCTTAATAACGCAACCGATTCGTTCAAATGGCGGATTCATTCAGGAACAAAGCAGCGCTGACTGTCTTTATGAGTGGATCATTGAATGTTCAAAAACGCAGATTCATTCATGAATGAAACGCCTCAGAGATGCACAACGGTTCTGTTTTCATTGGCGAAAAACAGGCAATATTGAAAACACTGTTTGAAATGTATCTTACACTTTTTGTTTATCAAACTGCTTTATATAATCAATAGCATATAACATTTGCAATCGTGCTTATATGTATATGGGAAAAAGCACTCATACTGTACAAGAGCGTTTTACCCCATACATTGAAAGTCATCCTCTTTTTACTGTGTTTTACTAGTCTACAGTAAAAGTGTGCACTCGCAAGGACTTTTAGTTTTTGTGTAAAGTGAAATACTCTATATTGTCAGCTTCCACAACACTAAAACAACATTTAGTATATTATCGTGGATGATAAATATCGCACACGCTTAAATGTCTATTTGCATTTTTATCCATCTGAAATATGTGAGATTAGAGAATTAGTGTGTCTGAAATCATACTTTATTGGAAATAATAACCCAGAAGTCCCTGGATGCCGTACTGTCAGGATTTTCCTGGCTTTGCACTTCTGCACAGTTGACTGATCGCACAATTGCATTCAATTAATAATCAACATTATCACGTTTTCGTAATTTGTGTTTACATTCGAGTTGTTATTATAAGGGTATAAAGTAGAATCAAGGCCTTTGAATCCAAAAATGGCATGGAATATTATTAAAGCGTAAGCTTAAAGTTAAGAATTAATGCTTTTAAAAATGAATATGCAAATGCTGACCAGCAAATGACAGGCTGACAGCGATCTTTCTCAGAACTGTGGTTAGCGTTCTCGCAAAGTTATGAACAAACGTTCTTGCAGAGTTATAGTTATTAAAGATTACAAAGATTACATTTAATAAGGTTATTAAAGATTACATTATTAAAGATTATCTAGTCTTTTAAATAATGTTCTCAAACCATTAGCATAAAACATAATCTATACCTTGATCATGGAAGGTTTTTGTTCATAGAAACGTTTTAGTTGGACATTCGTCATGTTATTTTTAAATGTTACTAATTTAAATAAGAGAACAGTGTGTGTGTGTTTTTTTTTTTTTACTATAAATGAGTCAGACATTATCTATACCTTGTTCATGGAAGGTTTTAGTTGGACATTTGTCTAACATTATTAAAATGTTACTACTTGTTTCAGAACGTTCAGCGAACATTCAAAAGTAACGTTACAATAATGTCTGAAGAATGATACAATGGAATGTTCACTTAACGTTCATATAACCAAGAAAAAAAAGTTTTTAGAACATTTAAAAAACTGGACGTTTTGAACTTTCTGAGAACATTCAGCTTTCATAACTTAGGCCACATTTACACATAGCCGGGTATTTAGAGAAAGGAATATCCCCCCCCCCTCCGTTTTCAGTAATAACATCGTGCACACAACATCGGTTTCAAAAAAGTCGTCATTTACATCAACCCGCATAAATACGCCGTCGAGCGCCATCATAACTCTGCCAAACTGGGCGCTCGCTCGCATGACGTGAAGCATTTTCTGGCGCATAATGTGACGTTTGAGAACCTAAAACCCCGTTTCTCCCAGTTTACACGGCAACACATAACCGGCGTTATCAGAAATCGCCACTTTGGTCAGAGTTTTTACAAATAATCGTTTTCTGTGATAAAAACGGGGTTTCCGTGTAAATGAGAGGCCAAACCGCAGGGAAATATCTGCGCCTTCCCTTCGTGTAAACGCCATTAATGGGAACGTTAGTAAAACTTTCTTAGAGCGTATTATTTGTTAGCTGGGTTAGTACGTGTATGTGAACTGGGAATCTGCCATGGTCTCGACTATGAAGACAGCAACTCAAACTGTGTTTATAAAAATGCATGTGATTGTGGGAAATGGTGTGTGGTTTTTGTACTATAAAAGAGTCACAGATGGAGGAATTTGGGCTTATAAAGACAGGAGTTTGTCAGGAGGATGTCCAGGGTTTGGGTTTGGACAGCACATGTAGCTTATACTAATAATATCTGTGGTGGGAGGGCATGCTATTTAAAGTTGTCCTGGCCTGTGGGTGACGTCCCGCTCCGGCTCAAAGGGCATGAGATTCCCAGTGTACACATGCCTTCTCCATCCAGACCCGGACCTCACATTGCAAGCTCGGTTTGATGCCTCCTCGTGTCATGGGGTTAAATAACTCACTACAGGGAGACTCGCTTCTTCAGGCCGAGGAGGATCTTCTACTGGGGGAATCTCACACAGAGATCTGAAACACACAAATACTTTGCATAAAGAAAATAAAAGTAACGTCTTCAGCTTCAGCTTGAGATCTTTCATCTAAACTGGTTATATCTCTAGTACTGAATGTTTTATGAGCAGCAGGAGAATCATATTCATCCGCTCAGAGCCGAAGCACAACCACAATATTCATCCGCTCGGAGCCGAAGCACAACCACAATATTCATCCGCTCAGAGCCGAAGCACAACCACAATATTCATCCGCTCAGAGCAGAAGCACAACCACAACATTCATTCGCTCAGAGCCGAAGCACAACCACAATATTCATCCGCTCGGAGCCGAAGCACAACCACAATATTCATTCACTCAGAGCCGAAGCACAACCACAATATTCATCCGCTCAGAGCCGAAGCACAACCACAATATTCATCCGCTCAGAGCAGAAGCACAACCACAATATTCATCCGCTCGGAGCCGAAGCACAACCACAATATTCATTCGCTCAGAGCAGAAGCACAACCACAATATTCATCCGCTCGGAGCCGAAGCACAACCACAATATTCATCCGCCCAGAGCCGAAGCACAACCACAATATTCATTCGCTCAGAGCCGAAGCACAACCACAACATTCATCCGCTCAGAGCCGAAGTACAACCACAACATTCATCCGCTCGGAGCCGAAGCACAACCACAATATTCATCCGCTCAGAGCCGAAGCACAACCACAATATTCATCCGCTCAGAGCCGAAGCACAACTACAATATTCATTCGCTCAGAGCCGAAGCACAACCACAATATTCATCCGCTCAGAGCCGAAGCACAACCACAATATTAATCCGCTCAGAGCCGAAGCACAACCACAATATTCATCCGCTCGGAGCCGAAGCACAACCACAATATTCATCCGCTCGGAGCCGAAGCACAACCACAATATTCATCCGCCCAGAGCCGAAGCACAACCACAATATTCATCCGCTCGGAGCCGAAGCACAACCACAACAATGTACATGCAGTTTTGTGTTTTAACCTCTAGAACAGGGCTATTCAACTAACCACATTCAGGGGCTGGATTATCAAATCGAAAAGTTGAGGTGGGCCGGTGGGTTGGTTTGGGGGTCTAGCTTATTTGTGAACTGGAACTATTTTAGCTGGAAAATAACATTATTCAAGAACCGCTATAAAACCAAACCAATCTCTGTTACCTTAAATTATATGTTTATCTCTGTAAAGCTGATTTGAAACAATCTACATTGTTAAAAGCGCTATATAAATGAGGATGACTTGACTTGACTTATTTATTGAAACATTATTTATTGAAACATAATAGTTAAAATAAATAAGCTTAAGTAAACCTTAAAAAAGAATTGTATTTACTTGGAAGTGTGGTACCCAACAGTATGCAGATATATAAGACCATAATAAATAAAAACCGAGATGAGATCTTTCATCTAAACTGGTTATTTCTCTATTAGTGAATGTTTTATGAGCAGCAGGAGAATCATATTCATCCGCTCAGAGCCGAAGCACAACCACAATATTCATCCGCTCAGAGCCGAAGCACAACCACAATATTCATCCGCTCAGAGCCGAAGCACAACCACAATATTCATCCGCTCAGAGCCGAAGCACAACCACAATATTCATCCGCTCGGAGCCGAAGCACAACCACAATATTCATCCGCTCGGAGCCGAAGCACAACCACAATATTCATCCGCCCAGAGCCGAAGCACAACCACAATATTCATCCGCTCAGAGCCGAAGCACAACCACAACATTCAATTGCTCAGAGCCGAAGCATTACCACAATATTCATCCGCCCAGAGCCGAAGCACAACCACAACATTCATCCGCTCAGAGCCGAAGTACAACCACAATATTCATC
This sequence comes from Rhinichthys klamathensis goyatoka, assembly GCF_029890125.1. NCBI lineage: Eukaryota > Metazoa > Chordata > Actinopteri > Cypriniformes > Leuciscidae > Rhinichthys > Rhinichthys klamathensis. The sequence continues at coordinate 2,605,092 of NW_026606634.1, forward strand.
CGCTCGGAGCCGAAGCACAACCACAATATTCATCCGCCCAGAGCCGAAGCACAACCACAACATTCATCTGCTCAGAGCCGAAGTACAACCACAATATTCATCCGCTCGGAGCCGAAGCACAACCACAATATTCATCCGCTCAGAGCCGAAGCACAACCACAATATTCATCCGCTCAGAGCCGAAGCACAACCACAATATTCATCCGCTCAGAGCCGAAGCACAACCACAATATTCATCCGCTCAGAGCCGAAGCACAACCACAATATTCATCCGCTCGGAGCCGAAGCACAACCACAATATTCATCCGCTCGGAGCCGAAGCACAACCACAACAATGTACATGCAGTTTTGTGTTTTAACCTCTAAAACAGGGCTATTCAACTAACCACATTCAGGGGCTGGATTATCAAATCGAAAAGTTGAGGTGGGCCGGTGGGTTGGTTTGAGGGTCTAGCTTATTTGTGAACTGGAACTATTTTAGCTGGAAAATAACATTATTCAAGAACCGCTATAAAACCAAACCAATCTCTGTTACCTTAAATTATATGTTTATCTCTGTAAAGCTGATTTGAAACAATCTACATTGTTAAAAGCGCTATATATATGAGGATGACTTGACTTGACTTATTTATTGAAACATTATTTATTGAAACATAATAGTTAAAATAAATAAGCTTAAGTAAACCTTAAAAAAGTATTGTATTTACTTGGAAGTGTGGTACCCAACAGTATGCAGATAATTAAAACCGAGATGAGATCTTTCATCTAAACTGGTTATTTCTCTAGTAGGGAATATTTTATGAGCAGCAGGAGAATCATATTCATCCACACACAATGAATAAATGTGCCGAAGCACAACCACAACAATGTTCTTCCACAAAATGCATGCAGTTTTGTTTTTTAACCTCTAGAGGGACAAAATATTCATAGTGTACCTTTAAGCGGAAAGTTCAAATGTGTCACACACAGAGCTCAGTCAGAACATTACACAGAAAGAATATGTTTCTTTTACAGATAAACTTTGAACTTTGTTTGTGCCAATTATCTTCTGGGCTCAAATGAGCTTCCACAAACCCCGGGAAGCAGATCCTTCTAAACACTCCATATGATGGAGAATATCCCTCATCCACAGCACAAACGGAGAGCTCATATGTATGGCGTAAGGACTTTTGAGGCACAGATTGTGCTGGATTTGCAGGGATTATGCGGTCGTGTTTCTGATACACACACTCTCTCCTGAGAAACACACCCTCATCACCTGCCGACGGATACACACACAGCTGTTACTCCTGCTTGACCTCTCGATCTCAGATCGGACAGCGTTCCCTGGGTCTTCCCAGCGTCCCTCTCTCAGGAGAAATCCATTGGGAAAAACGCATGGAAAAGTGCAAACCGCTCTATTTTTAGTCCTGCAGCCTCTGGATGTTCATGTAAATGCCACTATAGCTCTCAGTTGCTCCAAAGTAAGTGCTTTTCTCACTTTCTGAAAATGAGTTTGTTATTTTGTTCTTGTTTGTTAGTTTAGGTTGGTCAGACATTTAAAGGAGATTATCATGATATTTTCCTTAAAATCAGTTGATCCCCAGCACACTTTCATTGGTGCTTATGTACGTGTTAAGATAAAACCTTCTTTAAATAGCATTTATAGACATATTTGAGATGTGTTGTCATGATGTTGAGAGAAACGTTCTTGATATATCCTAATTTATTACTAATTATTGCACTGTTTTTATTCTTGGATTGTCTATTCTGTTTTTTTTTATTGCTATTATGCTATTTATTGATGAAGCTGCTTAGACATACACCCTAGTTTCTAAAGTTTATTTATAGCATTTATAGACATATTTGAGATGTGTTGTCATGATGTTGAGAGAAACGTTCTTGATATATCCTAATTAGGGCTGTCAAATGATTAATCGTGATTAATCACATCCAAAATAAAAGTTTGTGTTTACATAATTTATGTGGGTGCACTGTGTATAATTATTTTGTATATATATAAATACACACACATGCATGTATATTTAAGAAAAAAATATTATTTATATATAAATTATTTATATTTATATATAATATAAATTATATATAAATCTATATACAGTATATACATGGAAATATTTCTTAAATATATACAAGCATGTGTGTGTATTTATATATATAAAATAATTATACACAGTGCACCCACATATATTATGTAAACACAAACTTTTATTTTGGATGTGATTAATCACGATTAATCATTTGACAGCCCTAATCCTAATTTATTACTAATTATTGCACTGTTTTTATTCTTGCATTGTCTATTCTGTTTTTTTTTTATTGCTATTATGCTATTTATTGACGAAGCTGCTTAGACATACACCCTAGTTTATAAAGTTTTTATTGGTTAATGTTTTTATCTTGGGTTTTGACCGGGACCTTAGTACTTAGTTTCGTTCCCTTATGTAAAAATGTGTATGACAATAAAAGACCCTTGACCCTTGAACCCTTGATGTCATTACGTTCTCAGAGGAAACGGCATTTTCAGAACATCCCTGTAATGTCATTTGTACGTAATGAATGTTAATGTTAATTTTCTTGGAATATTGCAAATAAACGTTCAAAGGATGTTATATTCTGAGTAAAAATAAGCATAGAAGAATATTGTACTAACATTATCATAATGTTCTGATCACAAGTAAACTGGACATTTGAATGTTTTAGAAACATTGCAGATCACTGTTCACACAACATTTTTAGCACGTACTTTAGTCTCAGCCTGCTGTGCTTGAGTGTGTTAGTTAATCGCACGCTCTGATGATGATGCTGTTGTCGAGTTAGAAAGCTAACCGATGCCTATAAGTCTGAAATATTTCCACATTTGGTGCCGCTTTGTAGTTTCATGCTTAACATACAGAGGTTTTCTCCCTGTGGAGTTGTTTAATTTAAATACATTTTTGGCCTCAATTGTTCATGCACAGTAGGACTATTGAGCTAAACCTTATTATGCTGTGAATCATTTGGTTTTAAATTAATTGAACAGAAGTTTACATTAAAATCTCTTTTTAGAGCAGACGTTGAGCACAGCTGAGCACAGCTGAGACACGATTGAGATCTCTGAGTCTCTATAGAAGAGACACATGTGAGATTACTATGGTCTTTGTCTCATTTGCTCTGTTTTATATCACTATGAAAGCATTAATGTTCTCAGGCAGCAGATCATATGTCTTTGTTTACTGCTGTGGTTTAATTTACCTCTGTGATCATTGATCCAAACGTGTTTTCACTGCTGATTTAAGCAGATTTATTTCTAGTGGGATCTTTCTAGAAACAGTTGGGATTGCGTGAGGCATACAGATTCACCAGTTTAGCTTCATAATGCCATTCAAATGAAAGCTTTGTGAGGTATGTGCCGTTTCTAATGGCAGATTTGTGTTTTGTGTGCCAGTCCCTGTGAAATGACTCGCTTTGAGAAGAAACGGTATGAAAATTATCAGTCATATCACGATTATAGTGACCAAAATTATCACGTTTATCAATATTATCACGTTTTGTTAAAATGAGATGAAAATGTAAAAAAAATTAACTGATGCACACACTGAAACAATTTTTTTTACAAGTTTTATATTTGAAAATCCACAAACAACAAATAAAATTAGCAGTTCTATGCACTTTTTTTAATCATAAACTAAATTATTTGACCGTTGTTAATAGCAACACATTATTATGAAAACATTATTATGTCTCTTGTATCACTGCGGTTTAAAAATTCATTCAAATGCAACGTGCCGTCTTGTGACTGTATTGAAAATGAAATCAGAGGACTTTAGTATTAATACTACTATAATATTTGTAGTGATCATCTTGTCTGGACGATTGTTTTGTACACTGTACAAAATGTATTTACAGGTAAGATTTCCCTCACGACTTTTGTTAAAGGTAAAATATGACCTAAAAACACTAGAAACTAATAGTACTCTTATTGAGATTAAATGGCCAAATACACTCAACATTTTGTCAAAATGGGCTTGGCGTTTTTAATAAATGTTGTTTATAATAAATGTGACATAAAAGGCACGAACACACTGCAGTTTAATTCAGTTGTCAGTTCACCGTTTTAGAGTTAGAGTTATATCCTTAAAGATTAGAAGAACACTAAAAGTGCACATTCAATAAAATTAATTGCACTTATTTTTCACGAGGATTGTCATGCAGGTCACTGCCCAAAGATCACTGTATGAATGGTGTGTTTGGTGCGTTAAACACTGATGTTCAGTCACAGGTGTGTGTTTATTGATCAGGCAAACCATAAACTACCTTCTGCACCACACCGCTCTGAGACTCACGAGGAGACCGATAGAAAGTGAATCGCATCTGTAATATGAGCTCTGGCTTGAGAAACCTCTTTCCTCATTGCAATGATCAAGTGTACAGGAATGGCTAACGGAGGTTCGGTCTCTGTAATGACATGAATGAGATATCAGGGGTCACACCTGTGTCAGAGGTCAACATCCGATCTTACTGATGACAGGACTGATGTAATGGCATGCAGTCTGATGCTCAGTGAAATAGACAACATGTTTGTTAAAGTACACATGAAACCCATTTTACTTGTGTAATGTGAAGTATGTGAAGTGAAACGGGATATTCATCTTGATGTATCCCAATGGCAACTCAATTATTTTCTATGTAATAATGTGCACTTTTGACAATAAGACCAGGAGGATTTATTAAAGCCTCAACATTTTCTGAGTTGTCTCTGAAAAGAAGTTTGATGTTGGTAGTTGTCAACATCAACTCTGAGAGACTCTTTCTCTTTTTGCTCGTCACCTCTTCTCTGAACTAGGTTTCTTTGTTTTAACATAAGTTCCAGCATTTTTATTTAGTCTCTAATTAGTCTCAGGTTTGTTTCGTACGCATTTTAATGTTGGTATAAAGTGTGCAAGATGTAACAGATGTTAAATGAGATAAAATACACATAATATAACAAAATTACATTTATTTTCATATTAAACTTTGCCACAGACATTTATCACTCAGTTTTGCGCTTATGCCAAAGCATATTAATTCAATTTATAACATCTCGGTTACGTATGTAACCTTAGCTCCCTGAAGAGGGAACAAGACGCTGTGTCGAAACGCTTTGGGAACGGCTCTGCGTGATTGCGTCGTGAAGCACGTATGGAATCAGTCCAATGGCGTATGGGAACTCATAGGTGGGTGACGTCATCGACCAGAAAACTATAAAGCACACCCAAACCAAACAAAGTTAGCTTCTGATATGCTGAAACAAGACAGTCAAAGGCAAGCAGCGAGTTTGGCAGGTTGACACAATGTCTAGTTCCTTCTTCAACGAACTAAGGTTGCATACGTAACCAAGACGGTCCCTTTCAAGAAAAAACTCTGTGGGAATGCTATACCCATGGAAACTCCTGACAATAAAGCTTTAGCAGTGGCCATACTCCTGAGAGTAGAGTGGGCTCAAACAGCCAAAGGTGGTTGTTAGCCTCCACCACCAACTTGCTCATCATTTGCTTAGATGCTGGGCTCCCTTTCCTAGGTGATCCAAAACATATGAACAGTTTCTCTGACTTTCTCCACAGGGCAGCTCTGTGGACATAAGCATCTAAGGCCCTAACTGGGCAGAGCAGATTTAGTTGATCTTGGTCAGACGTCTAAAAGGGAGGAAGACAGAAGGCCTGCAGTAGATAGATCTTAAAATAGTAGTAGTAACCTTGAGAATATAACCCGGTTTAGGGTGAAGTCAAGCCTTTACCATACCAGGCGCAAATTCCAGACACGAGGGAGATACCGAGAGGGCTTGTAAGTCTCCAATTCTTTTGAAAGGGAAATAGCGAGGAGGAAGATCGTTTTTAGAGTGAGAAACTTCTCAGGAACATCTTCAATTGGCTCGAAGAGAGCCAAGGAAAGGCCTTCTACAACATGACATCATGACTTTGCGTAAACATACACGCCACTTTCAAGTCAAGTGGCGTGTTATCTATACGCATTTTGAGCTATCCGCGTGTATGTGCACGCCGAAACGAACCGTCATCTTTTGCGTGTATGTCTACGCCGTTAAATGTCCGAGTGATTCCGCGTGTATGTACACGCCGTTAAACGTCCGAGCGAAACGAAGCAAAATGTAGATCTACATCTGGGGAGCGATATTTTATTTCCTAGGATGGTAGGGGACGACTCATAAATGGTATTAACCCCAGTGATGGGTAGGTTTAGGGACGGGGTTGGGGTAGGTCATATATTTACATATACAGTAATATACCGTTAAGTCAACGGCGTTGATAAACACGCTGAAAAGCGATTATGCGTGTTGATAGCACGCCAAAAATGGAAATACGAATTGGCGTGTCATACATACGCCATTTCATAAGATCAGTCTGCCTTCTAACACAACAGCCAAATCCCAAGCCGGTACTCTCGTGCAAACTGCTGGCCTAAGCCTCAAGGTGCCCTGGAGGAAAGGGGTTATTAGAGGGTGTCTCCCCAAAGACACACCACCCAAAGGAGTGTGGTAAGCAGCTAAGGCTGCCACATACACCTTAAAAGTGGAGGGGGATTGATCTGCGGAGAATCACACTGCAACCACTGGGCAGTCTTACTTTTTAGTATCAAATTAGATCAATCTACATTTTTTAATATAACTGACTTTAAACAGTTATGAACAGTCTTAAAGAAAAAAATGTGACGACTAACTTTTAAAACTAGTCTTGGTAGTTTATGCAACCGGCTCCTGATCTTATGAGTTGGGGCCCCTCAGAGGCCAAGCCCACAGTTCTCTTACGAGAGGTTCTCTCGTATTGCGTAAGCTAGCTTACGCTGCGGGAAAGATTCATCTTTGCTGAGATATTGAAGCCAAAAAATTATTTCATAATTTGTATCCATTGACAACGCAGTTCCTCTGCGGCAGACCTAGAGCAGGCTAGCTAGCAGCTCATTGGTTCGCTCAGAGAGAACTGCTTAAGCCTATGGGAGAGCGGGGCTGAACCCGCTTCCAATGAGAGGCGCCCGCGCGCTCATTGCGTCATGGCCCGCCAGAATGGGCGTGGCTATGGTGTATATAACAGTCTCTCCCAGGCTTATATGTTGATTCATTTCATCTTCAGCAAGCTGCACGCTTCTGCTGTCCTGAGAAAAGCCGTCGCCGTCGAGAAGGCATCACTCTAGCGAGCTCCCGGACCCTGAAGAAGCCGGCCGTCTTCGCCACCTTCAGCCGCCCTGCAAGCTAGCGCCATCCGACGACTGTATCCTTCTCTTTTCTCTATTTATATCTAAAAGAGCCGAGCGTCTTTTTAAAGATGTCTCGTTTTTCCTGCGGCTCTTGCCGCGCTCGTCTCGAGGACGGAGACCGCCATGTCATCTGCGCTCTCTGCCTGGGACTCGAGCACGCAGAACTCGCCCTCGCGGATGGAGGATGCGACTTCTGTGAGAGCCTGCCGTTGTCGTCCCTGCGGGCACGACTTCTGGCAGCAAAATCCGCTCCCGCGCCGCCTCCCTCTTCGCCGCGTAAGAAGAAACGCCGCTCCCAGAGGCCGCCGGAGCCCCCAGCGGAACCATGCGGGCCTCCGCCGCCGCCTCCCGCTTCCCGCTCTCCCTCCCCGCCCCTGCCGGACATACAGTTGCCGCCGAGTGGCCGCTCTGTCGTTTCCGATGACGCCGCGGAGGAGAAGGACTCCTGTTCACTGCTCGCATCAGACAGTGAAGATTGGTCATCTCTCGGTTCCACGAGAGAGTCGGCGGGGATCCGCGCCGGGATAGAGGAGGAACTAATGCGCCTCCTCTCACAGGCCGTCGAACGCCTCGGTCTGGAGTGGTCTCCTCCACCCGAGCAGGCCCCGAACCGGATGGACGGCAGCTTTTTTCATCGGCGCTCGACCCCCGCGTGCAACCGGGCCGCCCCATTCCTGCCTGAACTTCACGCTGAGCTGACGAAGTCCTGGAATGCCCCGCTCTCGGCTAGAAACCGCTCTGATATATCCGCCTCGCTGCGCTCGGTGGACGGAGCCGCCGAAAAAGGTTACTCAGCCATGCCGCCCGTCGAGGACTTGGTCGCCGCACACCTCTGCCCGCCCTCTGCTAGATGGCGCTCTTCCCCCACGCTTCCTTCGAAAGCTTGCAGAGCGACCTCGAGCTTTCATGCTCGCGCCTACGCCGCCGCCGGTCAGGCCGCCGCAGCGCTACATTCTATGTCTGTCCTCCAAGTATTACAGAGCGATATTCTCCGTGAGTGGGCCGAAGGCGGTAGAAACCCCTCCCCCGCTGTCACGGATCTGAGAAGTGCTACGGACCTCGCCCTTCGCGCCACTAAAGCCGCCGCACAAGCTCTGGGGAGATGCATGGCCAGCCTTTGTGTTGCCGAGAGACACTTATGGCTCACGCTCGCCGACATGGGAGATTCTGAGCGCGCCGTACAGTTTCGCCGCCGCCCGCCTCGTGCGCGCGCGCGGCTCGAATCTACTGTCAGCCCGCTGGCCGCCGGCACGCTCCGCTCAGAAATTGCGACGCTGTTGCAAAAGGGCGCCATAGAGAGAGTCCCACCATCTATGACCGAGTCGGGGTTTTACGGCCCTTAATTTATGGTTCCCAAGAAAGACGGCGGCCACAGACCGATTTTAGATCTCAGGTCTTTGAACAAAGTGCTCATGAAGAGACCGTTCAAGATGCTCACTACCAGGAAACTCCTCGCGCAGGTGCGCCAGGGGGACTGGTTCATCTCTCTAGACCTGAAAGACGCCTATTTTCAGATCCAGATAAATCCCCGTCACAGGCCATTCTTACGTTTCGCCTTCGAGGGTCATGTTTATCAATACGCCGTTCTCCCGTTCGGCTTATCCCTGGCGCCCCGCACATTTACGAAGTGCATGGATACGGCGCTCGCCCCCCTGCGGAGCCAGGGGCTGCGCATATTGAATTATCTGGACGACTGGCTGATTTTGGCCCAATCCCAGACGGAGCTTCTGTCGCACCGCGCAGTTCTCCTCGACCATCTGAAAACGCTGGGCCTCTCTGTCAACTGGACAAAGAGCTCCCTTCAACCCAGTCAATCGATTTCCTTTCTAGGAATAGATTTGAACTCGGTCACGATGACGGCTCGCCTGTCTACACAGCGCGCGCGCGCAGTGTACAGCGACTGGCCGCCTCGTTTCAGATGGGCACCCGCTCACCTCTGAAAACTTTTCAGAGGATGCTGGGTTACATGGCCTCAGCCTCCGCTGTGCTTCAGCTGGGCCTTCTGCACATGCGTCCGCTTCAGCTTTGGTTAAACAGCCGTGTACCCCACCGCGCGTGGAACACGGGCCGCCAGCTGATCAGAGTTACGCAGACATGTCTCACGGCGCTGCAGCCATGGACAGTAGCAGAATGGTTTCGACAGGGCGTCACGATGGGGACCTTTTCCCGCCGAAACGTCATCTCGACAGATGCATCCAACACGGGTTGGGGTGCAGTCTGCGAGGGCTCACCGGCCTTCGGCCATTGGTCGACACAGGAAAGCCCCTTACACATAAACTGTCTGGAAATGCTTGCGGTCGAGAACGCGCTTTCGCGCTTCCTCCCGCTCATTCGGGGACACCACGTCCTGATCCGTTCGGACAACATGGCTGTGGTCTCCTATCTCAACCGTCAGGGCGGTGTCAGGTCCAGGAATCTCTTCCTACTGACACACCGCATTTTAGTTTGGTCTCAGAGCCGCCTGCTCTCGCTCAGAGCGACGCATGTGCCGGGCCATCTGAACGACGGTCCAGACATACTGTCCAGGAACCTCATCTCCTCAGGAGAATGGTCCCTGAACACACAAACGGTCCAAATACTGTGGCGGCTATTCGGCAGAGCAGAGGTGGACCTCTTCGCGTCAGAAGAGAACGCTCACTGCCCAATATTTTTCTCAAGGAGCGAGGACGCGCTAGCCCAGGAATGGCCTCGCCGCCCGCTCTATGCATTCCCTCCGATCGCTCTGCTACCACAGGTAATTCAGAGGATCAGGGACACACGCCACTCGGTGCTCCTCATAGCCCCGCGTTGGGAGAGTCAGTATTGGGTTCCGGAGCTCACTCAGCTGTCACAGACAGCCCCGTGGCCCATCCCAGTCAGAGCAGATCTCCTCTCTCAAGCTCGCGGCACGATCTGGCACCCCCATCCACGGCGCTGGGCGCTACATGCATGGGTGATCAACGACTATTCGTCGATTTGCCAGAAGGAGTAAGAAACACTATCATACAGGCTAGAGCACCTTCCACGAGAAGGCTCTATGCGTCTAAATGGTCTGTGTTCTCAAAATGGTGCACCGACAAACATCTGGACCCACGGTCATGCGAGGTGCCGTCTTTGCTTGTTTTCCTTCAAGAGATGCTGGACAAGGGCAGGTCCCCCTCCACTCTCAAGGTTTACGTGGCAGCCGTCGCGGCGTTCTCTGAACCCCGACGCGCTCAGTCCCTGGGCAAAGACGAGTTAGTCATCCGCTTCCTCAGGGGAGCTAAGAGGATGAACCCTCCGCGCCCCCCCTCGGTTCCTATCTGGGATCTTTCTATAGTTCTCGAAGCTATGAAAGCACCCCCGTTCGAACCGCTCGAGTCTGTGGACCTAAAATACCTCTCGCTCAAAACCGTTTTTCTGACGGCTCTGTCCTCAGTAAAACGCGTGGGGGATCTTCACGCGCTCTCATCCAGCGCCGCGTGTCTCGAGTTTGGACCGAATGACTCTGTTGTCATTCTCAAACCTAGACATGGCTATGTCCCGAAGGCGATTGGTACCCCGTTCAGGGCTCAGATTATTTCCCTATCGGCTCTGCCTTCATCCGATAGTGAGCGCGACGCCAATCTCCTCTGCCCGGTGCGGGCTCTGAGATTGTACACTACGCGCGCTGCCGCGTTCAGACGCGCTGAGCAGCTTTTCGTGTCGTTTGGGGGGCGCACCAAAGGTCTGGCCGCCTCTAAACAGACACTGTCTAGATGGATAGTAGACGCTATCGCCTCTGCTTACGCATCTAAATGCCTGCCCTGCCCTCTGGGCATCAGGGCGCACTCCACTAGAGGCATGGCCTCATCGTGGGCATGGTCCTGTGGAATTTCCATTCATGACATTTGTGTGGCCGTGGGATGGGCCTCCCCGTCCACTTTTGTCAGATTTTACAACTTGGAAGTTCCCGCCTTGCAGGCAAAATTACTAGCTGTCTAACGACCAGCTCCCTAAGAAGCTGCATTACTGGGAGTCCCTCACACAACCGGTTCGCCCCTTGTGCTCTCCTTAAATGCTTATACACTTCATCATACATGCTTATGTATACACTTCATGTGCCCGCTCTGCCGGCCTCATAATACATTCACTCCACGTTAAAAATCCCCCGGTATCACCCTGGGATTCATGAGTGGATTCATAGCGCGCACGGCGTTGACCAGGTGTTCCCGCAGCGTAAGCTAGCTTACGCAATACGAGAGAACCTCTCGTAAGAGAACGAATCGGTTACCTAACGTAACCTCGGTTCTCTCTAGAAGAGGGAACGAGTATTGCGTTCCCGGCCGTGCTTGCGCTACTAGCGTTTCGCTTCACGCTGAAATAAATCAACATATAAGCCTGGGAGAGACTGTTATATACACCATAGCCACGCCCATTCTGGCGGGCCATGATGCAATGAGCGCGCGGGCGCCTCTCATTGGAAGCGGGTTCAGCCCCGCTCTCCCATAGGCTTAAGCAGTTCTCTCTGAGCGAACCAATGAGCTGCTAGCTAGCCTGCTCTAGGTCTGCCGCAGAGGAACTGCGTTGTCAATGGATACAAATTATGAAATAATTTTTTGGCTTCAATATCTCAGCAAAGATGAATCTTTCCCGCAGCGTAAGCTAGCTTACGCAATACTCGTTCCCTCTTCTAGAGAGAACCGAGGTTACGTTAGGTAACCGATTCATTTCCATAACTCTGGTCGGGGGTGAAGGATCGACCCCTTCGCCTGAGAAAGAAGGTCCCCCCTGAGTGGAATCTCCAGAGGAGAGCCGTCGAGGAGAGACACAAGGTCCGAGAACCATATTCGGGCCGGCCAGAACTGGGCTACCAATAGCAGACGGACCCCGTCCCGGCGAACTCTCTCCAGAACTCCCGGGAGCAGAGCGATCGGGGGAAAGGCGTACAGGCGTATAGCCTCGGGCCTTGTCTCTACCATAGCATCCAGAACAAGAGTAGCTGGCTGAGTGAGGGAGAACCACAGTGGACAGTGTGTCCCCTCTTGAGTTGTGAATAGATCTACTTCCGCCACTTCCCTTGGGCTCATAGGAGGATATGGTGAGCCAGCTTGTATAATGAACCAGCATTTCCAGGCAATTTATGTGCCACAAGAGATGATGGTCCCGCCACAGACCTTAAGCCGAGTGACCACTCATGAGGGATGCATCCATCGTTAGCATGACGTGACGACATGGTGCCCCCAGCACAGGTCCTTGGGAAAGAAACCAAGGATTTTTCCACATAACTAAGGCACGAAGGCATCACCGCTTGACCTTGATCATGCGGAGCAGATTTCCCCTGTGGGAAAACCCCTTGGTTTTGAGCCACCACTGCAGGGTCTCATGTACAGGAGGCCAAAAGGTATTATGTTGGACGCAGCTGCCATCAGACCCAACAGCCTCTGAAACTGTTTGACAATGAGTGACTGGCATAGCTTTTGCTCACTCAGGACTGAGAGAATCTAAGCAATACGAGCAGGAGACAGACGTGCCTGCATCATCGTCGAATCCCATATCATGCCTAAAAAAGTGGTCCTCTGATCTGGAGAAAGCACACTCTTTTTGGCATTCAGCCTCAACCCCAACTTTCTCATGTGAGCGAGAACGGCATTTCAAGGTCAAACCGCCAGATGCTCCGATTGAGCTAGAATTAGCCAATCATCTATATAGTTTAGTATGCGGATGTTCTGGAGTCGCAGAGGGGGTGATAAAGCTAAGTGGGGATAAAGCTAGGCCGAAAGGGAGAATCCGATATTTGTACTCTTCGCCCCCAAAAGCGAACCTTAGAAACTTCCTGTGTTGTGGGAGAATGGATTCGTGGAAGTATGCGTCCTTGAGATCTATTGTGACAAACCAGTCCGCGGACATGTTTTGAGACACGATTTGCTTCAGAGTAAGCATTTTGAACTTGAGCTTCACTACAGAGCGGTTTAGTTGACATAGATCTAAAATTAGACGAAAGCCCCCATCCTTTTTCAGGAACAATAAAGTACCGGCTGTAAAACCCTGGTGGGAGGAGGAACCTGTTCTATAGCCTCCTTTTGCAGAGCTTTTATTCTTGTTCCATCACCAGAGCTTGCTCAGGGTCCACCACTGTGGGAAGGACCCCGAGACTTGGACTGAATGGTTTAGCCTTTTTCGACCGTCTGCAGGACCCATTGAGATATATTTGGCAGTAGTGTCCACTCTGCTAAAAAAACTACTAAGGGAACCAGTCTCCTCTGGTGTGGCTTGATCAGCAAGTGCAGCACCCTGAAGTGGAGAACCGGCCGGGAACAGCTGACCTGACTCCTCTAGAGCCATCCTCGGAGGGAGCGAACAACCCGACACCGCTACGTATCCGGGCAGATGATCGGATAAACTCTCGCTGGGAACCGCTGCGCCCCGAGACACATAGACACATAGAACAGACCAATGACTTGTCCGTCTAACTGATTACGTCAGCGCTGACCTCCTCGCTGTCACCCAGGTCTTTAAGCAGGTCACCCTGCTATGCCTGCAAGATAGATATAGTGTGCCTGACCTGCCGCCGAATAAGCTTTACCCACCAGCGAAGATGTAGTTCTTAAAGGCTTGATGGGTAATGTCTGGGCTTTAAGGGACGATACTGACTCAGGGAAGAGATAGCTTGCAAGCATCTCTTCAGCTCTGGGCATCGGCCCATAACCGTGCTGTTACGAGAACTAAAAATATGGTCTCTTCCACGAAAGGAAAGGGAAAGGACGGCAAGCCCAGACGCAGAGGTTGCTCACGAGATGGCATAAAACGTTCGTCTAATATACTTTTCTGTCAAAGCTCATGTTTCTCGCCCGGCCAATCGATATTTAACTTGGCTACGGCGCAAGTGACAACCTCCATGTGCTCCTCACATGCAGGAGACTAAAGTGACGAGACTTCAGTATCTTCTGTCTCGATAATGACAACATTGAGCTCCTCAGAACTGGATAGATGTAGCACTGGTGCTTAACATTTATTATTGTTATTAATAACTTTTGCTCTTTGGTAATAGTACTAATGGTGATGGTGCTATTCATAACTTTTCCTGTTATTAATAACTTTGCTATTAATAACTTATTATTGTTATTAATAACAATAATAATAACATTTATTATTGGCACCAATTACACTATTCAGTTTGATTTCAATTCACAATTAAATTCCGATTCAATTCAAATAGATATCGATTCATTTTTATATATATCAGGTACAGTTCATGGAAAATTGTGAACTATACAGGGAGTCAGTTGGAACTACATTACTATGATATTTAAGGTTAAAATGAACTGATTTCTGTACAAACACTTAAAGTAACACCAGGGAACTTTTGCTCTCGGGGTGGGGTCCCCCTACAGTTGGGAAACAGTATTGTCCTCTAGACCTCTACTACTGTCGTAAACTCTGTCATCCTACATGCACGTGCAATTGTTGACAACCATGATAGCCCTGAACACTGTAGGAGGAGGTCACATGCAGGTGTTCTGCTTGCGTCGCGTGTGAAATGTCTTCATCCCAGGTACAGTGGCATATATTTCAGCATGTCATATGAATATAATTTCATGGGTTTTCTTTTTTTCTAACGACAAATGATCGCGATGATCACGTTTAAAAGCCAGCGTCATTATAGTAGCCTAGTCTATTGGTTACCGTTTTACTGAATCTATATGATACTTCAATGCAATGTTTGAGTGGTTGATAATAACCATATATCGTCAATATTATATCAAGCTACCATAAATGAATCTGCAAATTTTACGATTTTAAAAAATCGATTTGCATTATATCTTGAGGCAAGACAAATAAACAAATATCACAGACATGTTAGGTATCCTAAAATATGATTTTGTACATCTTATATATTTGCTTGCAAGAATGTAGCCCCTACCAAACTTGTGCACGCCGTTTAGACACAGGCTTTCATTTGATTTTTATTTTTTTTGCCAAGTCCGCATCGGTCGGGCACCCCTCCTCCTCCTTCAGCTCACGCCAGCGAGAAAAGGCTGGCCCAATGTTGATCCTCGTTCTGCCTTTAACGCGATCACTTTCTCTTTTTCTCTTTTTGCTTTGCTCCGATAAAACCTTTGCTTTCTTGTTTTTCTGTGCTGCTTCGGTCATGACTATAACATTTGGCTCGCACGTCCGATTTTAAGGAAGTGGGGGTGGTGGTGGAAGTGACGTATATGCCGTAAAGCAGTCGAATTTTGTAGTTCTCTTTGTTCGCCGGTTACTACCCGAAACCCGAAGTTTAAAAGTACGATTAAAAATGCTACAGACCCCGTCAGGCTATGGCAGACGTGTCATTCAACATATTGCAAGTCGATGTACCATCACAAGAGACTTGGAAATATATTATGAAGGTTGAAAAGTAACCTAGTGCTGCTTTAACAGTTTTTTATAAAAATAAAGTTAGAATTCTAAGTTTATCATTTGTGGCGGGGTGGAAAAATTAAGGCACAGACAAGAGACCTGCAGTGCTTAATTACCCCAGTGGGGGCTTTTATTTAGACGATACTCAAATGTGATGAGTTTAGCTGTGCGTTTTCCTCTTCCGTGCTTCTGTGCTCTGGTGCGCGTCTTTCTCTGTGATGGTGATCTTGGCTGATATTCTTCAACGTGGTTGGGAGCCCTAGTCGGTCTCTGGAAGAAATGGGAAAGAGACACAGGTTTAGCCTCTCCTTCGTAGATCCTTCTACATTTTGAATAGGCAAATAACATTCATTGGTGGCAGTCATACAAATTTGATGAATTTATTTAAACATACATGAAATGTTGAAGAACGGTATATAATGAATATGTAAATGCTGCTTTCATTGTTCTAGCTAACTATCGAGTTTATGGTCACTGAATGGCTTTTCTGAGGTAAATGTGAAGTTATGTGACAGTGTTCTCAAGCTGTTTTATTGACGTCTTTCTCCGATTGAAACACTGATTGATCGATTACATGAGCCATGATTGATTGTTCTGTATCTTCCCTTGTGAAAAAAAAGTGCACTTTAGTGTACTTTTCTAAAGTGTACTTATTACAAAAATAATACACTTTAAATGTATACACTTAAGTGTGACTTAAATGCAATGTTTTCGGGGCACTGAATGCACATTAAGTGTAATTTATTTCAAATATATCACATATTAAGTTGAAATAAAGTGTAATAAGTTGCAATTAAGAGTGATTTTTTGGAACAACTTAATTGGTACTTTAATACAACTTTATATATACTTTCATAATTGCTTCTAGTGTATTTAAATTATAGTTAAAGTGCACTACACAATATAATGACACGCAATTAATGTGATTAAAAATATACTTTAATGTCAGTTAACAATACACTTAAGTGTGAATTAAATGCAATGTTTTCAACTCACTTCATGCACATTAAGTGTAATTAAGTTCAAATGTATCATATATTAAGTTAAAATAAAATGTAATAAGTTGCCATTAAGAGTGATTTTTTTAAAACAACTTAATTGGTACTTTAATACAACTTTATATATACTTTCACAATTGCTTCCAGAAAATACAGTTAAAGTGCACTACACAATATAATGACACGCAAGTAATGTGTTTTAAAATATACTCTAATGTCAGTTAACAATACACTTAAGTGTGAATTAAATGCAATGTTTTCGCCACACTGAATGCACATTAAGTGTAATTGTTTTCAAATATATCACATATTAAGTTCAAATAAAATGCAATAAGTTGTCATTAAGAGTGATTTTTTGGTACCACTTAAGTGGGACTTTAATACAACTTTATATTTACTTTCATAATTGCTTCTAGTCTATTTAAAATGTATTTAAAGTGCACTGCTCAATGCACTGACAAGCAATTCATGTAAACTAAAATGTACTTTAATGTCAGTTAACAATACACTTAAATGTGAATTAAGTGTAATGTTTTCGACAAACTTATCGCATATTATATGTAATTGATTTCAAATGTATCACAGATTAAGCTCAAATTAAATGCTATTAGTTGATATTAAGAGTGTTTTTTTGGAACAAATTAAGTGGGATTTTAATACATTTGTATATGAACTTTGAAATATGGTAAAGTGTACTTCCAAATATACTGACAAGCAATTAATGTGAACTAAAATATACTTTAATGTAATATACATGTACACTATTATATAATTAAATACATTTGTAATTAAAAATAAATAAATAAAGTTGCAAATTATTTCAAATTTGAACAAAAAAAGTATTAATAACCTAGCTACAATCAACACAAATTCAATTTAAAACCCTCCACATTTACTGACAAAACAATCTCTAAAATAAATACATAAAAACATTTCTGTTGATGCACAAGAAAAAACCCAAGAAACACTATATATAAACAGTTACAACACTTTAAAGGGATAGTTCACTTTAAAATGAAAATTCTGTCATTATATACTCACCCTTAAGTTGTTTCAAACCTGTATGAATTTTTCTTCTGCTGAACACAATGAATATATTTTGAAAAATGTCAGTAACCAAATAGTTAACTGGTCCCATTGACTTCCATGGTATTTTGTTTCCTACTATGGAAGTAAATGGGACCAGTTAACTGTTTGGTTACTGACATTCTTCAAAATATCTTCCTTTGTGTTCAGCAGAAGAAAGAAAGGTAACACTTTATAATAACTGCACACTATTATTCATTAGTTAAGCATGAGTTAACAGTTAATTCATCATTTATAAAGCATTAATAGACATTAATAAGAAGTTTAAAAATACAGCTATACATGCTTTTTCTTGATTTATAAGCATATCTATAATGTGTTTAATAATTATATTTTCATACTTTGTTAATGATCAATTAATAATTTCTAAATGAAGTATAGCATTATTTACAAACCAGTTATTTAAGAGTTGTCAGTGATTCATAAGATCACTTAAGTGTAAGTTGAGGGTGAGTATATGATGACAGAATTATCATTTTAAAGTGAACTATCCCTTTAACTCTCATTTAGAAAGAGTCTGGAGGGCAATGATGCTTATATGCACAATCATGTTCTCCCTCATACAAAGGTACCTAAACCTATCATCACAGAAAACATTTTTGTGTTTTTACATTTTCAGAAACATCATTCTGTATGATTTATAAGATTGTTTCCATGTAATTTACTGGTATTACTATACTTTTGGGGTAATTTGGTCCCCATAACCTAGGGATTACCAGTACAAACATCATTTTAGAAGCAAACACACAGTACAACAAACACACAACCTATGAATTAATACAAACAAAATGTGATGTGACGTTCTACTGCAAAATGTGAACACTAAGATTCAAACGGGTAATGCTTTACAAAAAGGTATTATTAGTTTACTCCTTCAGTTAACATGAACTAAGAATGAATAATACTTTAAGCATTTATTAGTCTTAGTTAATGTTAATTTAAAAATTTAATAATCCATTATTATATTCAAAAGTTGTGTATTAAAATTATAATGCACTGTGAACTCGCATGAACAATGACTATAAATTGTATTAACTAACTTTAACAAACTATATTTTAATTAACTAATATTAACAAAGATTCATAAATACTGTAAAAATATGCTCATTTTTAGATCATGTTGGCTAATACATAAACTAATATTAACAAATGAGACCTAATTAAAGTGTTACCGAACCTTGTTAATTTTAGCTCTTAAACCTTTTTTTATAGCACCAACATTAAACAGGACAAAATGCTTACTCCAGCATTACAGTGAATATAAGGTTGTCTAAAAACAAAAAAACAAAACAAAAACTGAAGAAATCTAAAGGCACAAAAACAAGAAAACCAAAATCATTTGTCACCAAATGTTTTGAAGTAGTTGGAAAGTGCTGTTTATGTCAATGTCCCGGTGCTCTCCAAAGTAAATGTGAATGGATTTGTTCCAAAGAGGCAGGAAAGTCAGAAAAAAATACCTTGAGAAAAAAAAAAGTGAAGGAAAACATTTGTTTATAAAACAGATCCAGTCCATTATTATATTTGGCTCAAATGAATGAAAGTGATAGATATTTTCCCGTTAAAGTTTATATACACCTTGCAGTATTTTAGTCTTTATTTTAGCAATAAGAGGGAACACAAAAATGTCTATGTTGTCTTTTTATTTAGTACTACCCTGGTGAAGCAGTTTATTCTGCAAGGTGTACGTAAACTTTTGACTGCTAACTGTGGATGAATGTGTGATGTGATGAATTACCTCATCAGGGTCACACCGTAGTAGAAAGCTGGGCAAGGTTCCTCTATTTCCCACAAACACCATGATTGCACTGACCACGCCATCTTCACTGACACTGGGCTTAAAGTTATTAAAAATAGAGAACATTTATTTTGCTACTTTACAAGGATTTTAAACATAACTTTATCAATTACACACATATAGGTTAATGACCCATGCAAACCCAAGACCCATGCAAATTGAGAAAGGTAATCTTGAATTTTAAGCTTGCGCACGTATCTTCATGAAGGATGTTCCTGTATTTACCACGGTTGACACAGTAATGCGGCAGCCTTCTTCATTTGGTTTGTTACCTGTAAAATATATGATGATTATAGGGGCATATGTAAATGCACAGGTGGGAATCTATAACTTGCAAATGGAAAAGATACAAAGCATTAAAAGCTATAGGGATACTTGGTGACTTGATAGCAGTCTTTTAGCTTGATAGAGGTGTGCTGGCTGGGCAAAAATTCATAATAACTCTTGTAACATCACCTCATCAATACAGGTCTGTGATTCCACACCGCTTGCCCTGTATCTCCAATAACAAATGTGAACTGATCCTGCAAAATGAATGTTTAATCCAGATAAGCACAAAAATATTACATATTCCAAAACAAATAGTAAATGAACAACTCACTCTTCAAATGCAAAACGAAATTAAATACATTACAAGCATTATTTCTAGAGGTGGGTGATATATTAAATATGTAACGTTATGGTGGTTAAGATTAATTAATATAAATGACTTCGAGAGTTACAATTGGATCAGCATTCAGCATGCAAATTTAACTTTAAGTCATTAAGTTTGTTTAAAATTATTTTTAAAAGTCGGTTTAAAATAAATAAATGAATATATATATATATATATAAAAAACACATTTCAGTAGACAAATTCCTCGAACACGCCCACACACGCGAGCACATTACGATGTAAGACATTATTAGAATGCAATCATAGATAAATTAGTGGAAACATGATTAATTTACCTCCCGAATCTATTGCGTATAACTTTACTATCTGCGATTAAAAAGCACTCTTAATCGCAATATCAACTGCGGTGAAAAAAATTTCAATAAAGAAAGCATCAAGATATACTTACTTGACTGATTATTTGCAGTATAACATCTCATCTGCAAACAGCCAAAACGTGGCGCTCCTTTTGTTTGGGAAGCTTCAGTTTCCTCATGCACCGCCATTACAGAAACATAACAGCGCATTTTTCAAACTCTAGTGAAGTAGTGCGTCATCATGACGTAGTATTTCTGGCGCATGCTCATTAAACACCATGTTCGTATAGAGTATATTTTCATTTTAGCTTTTCTGTTTAAGTTGAAGTTGTTCTAACTCAATTGTGTTGTTAGACTCTGTAAGTTCACAAAACTTTACTCTTTCATCTAACTAAAAGTCAATATTTTTGTTCAATGTAGTGTAGATTGCAATTAAATGTGTTTAATTGACTTAGAACAACATAATGATATTGAAAGTATTCTGTTCACAGATGTAAAGTACAACACATTACTGCTAAGACTCCTCTCATAAATTAAATTTTATTGTCAAATATTATGTAGAAAACTGACAAAAATGTCAACAATAGGTTGTCCTGGATTATACTGTATTGCAAATTTATTGGAAAAATACATTCCAAGTGCATTAATGCACACAGTATATATTATAGACTAAACACATTTAAAATACATTAACAAATTATTTTTGGACAACACACTTGTTGAAATTAAAGTGAATTACTTTCCATGTTTTCCATTAAAAATATTATTTTATTTAGTATATTAGTCAATACATCAAAATAAATTTCATTTAATAACTTATAACTTTAATAACTTTAAAACACTATAAATTCATAATTATTTAACATGTATGTTTAAGTAAAACTTAGACACAATTAAAAAGTGATTTTTTTAAAACATGCACTTAAGTGTGTTTAGAAATATTGTGATGAAAGTGTACTTACTTTAAGTTAAGCTTAATTAGATATTATTACAAAGTGCATTTGTAAAAAGTGCACTTAAGTGTGTTTAGAAATATGATCATGAAAGTGTACTTTCTTTAAGTAAAACTTAATTAGACATTATTACAAAGTGCATTTTTAAAAAGTACACTTTAGTGTGTTTAGAAATATTGTCATGAAAGTGTACTTACTTTAAGTTAAACTTAATTACATATTATTACAAAGTGCATTTTTAAAAGTGCACTTAAGTGTGTTTATAAATATTGTGATGAAAGTGTACTTACTTTAAGTTAAACTTAATTAGATATTATTACAAAGTCCATTTGTAAAAGTGCACTTAAGTGTGTTAATAAATATTGTCATTAAAGTGTATTCCCTTTAAGTACACTTAAGTGGTCTTTAATTTTAATTATATTATATTATCTGCAAGTACACTTTTCAAAAAGTATACTTTTATGAGTTTAAGCACACAAAAAGTATGCTTTCAATACAATTAAGCACACTTCTTTTTCACAAGGGTTTCAACATTCCTCCTGATGTTTATTTGGTGCTGTAACTAGTAGTAAACAGGAAGAGATCTGTCATGCCACATTAAAGAGCGCCAAAATGGCATATTTACAGATGTAATATATATTATTATTATTCAAACTCTTGGAATATGCATGACTCAAGTTTCATCTGTGTGTGATGATGATGAAGGAGCGGTGTACACTGCATAGGGACCCTGTGAGTCAGAACACAGCGAGTTCCTATGTTGTGAACGGGCACCTGGTGATCACATGACCTGCGTGCTCCGTGCTGATTGGTTGTTTTCTGCATTCAGCTGTGCTCCGGTGGCCCTGGGCTGTTATCATGCCTCCAGCACACGTTCACTCATGGCAGCCTGGGAGATATTGCCACACAAAATATATGTTTTTTGACAATATTGATGCATTTCTTTATCCTGAAAATAAAAATGAAAATTTCAAATATAACTGTGCTAAAATTAGGAATGCATGGCAGCATGGGTGATTCTTCAAATATGAACTCTTTTTGTACTCTTTAAACACTGTCACTGTCACACAAATCACTGTCATCTGTAATGCATTTAAACTGTTGGACATTGTTGGACTTACTAAATATTAAAGGTGTGCCAGTGTTTAAAGAGTACAAAAAGAGCTCATAATCTTCTTCAATAAATGATGTGCTAAGACTAATTCAATTTTATGCATCATAAATATACAAATATCCGCACACTTCTAGCATTATTGCCCAGAATCACAGTTTGATAGGAAATATGCTATTAACCTTGATTGTTCTTTATTATCTTCACATCACATCATGTCTCATATTTAATCTCAAGCTGCTTTGCAATCAGGGCTGTGAAACAATAATCGTGATTATTTTGTATTTATAAATACACACACATGTATGTATATATTTAAGAATTTTTTTTTATTTATATATAAAATACTTATATTTATATATAATATAAAATATATATTAAGATATATACAGTATATACCTGCAAATATTTCTTAAATATATACATACATGTGTGTGTATTTATATATACAAAATAATTACACACACATATATTATGTAAACACAAATTTTTATTTTGGATGCGATTAATCACGATTAATCGTTTCACAGCCCTACAATTAAGTACACTAACATTTGATAAAACTTAATTAGACGCAAAATTGTTGGTCAATGACACTACAACTGTTGTGTATATTTTTAAATTCCAGGTTTAAATTGTTTGTTCTTTAAAACTCTATTTTTGTTATTATAGTTTAAAATAATTAATAATTCTTATGTATTTTAATATCGAAAATCTGTATAATCTATACAAAACCCCTGTGACTGTGACATGAAAGCACATGGAGTTGAAGAAACGTGTTTCAGAGATCGCATTAACCAGGGATCCTCAAAGATGATGTGCTGTTCATACTAAAGATGTGTGTGTAGCATGCGTTCATTGAGTCGGGACAGGCGCTGGATGCAAGTCTACAGTGTTGAGAATAACGGAAAATCACAGCTAGCACAGCTTTCTGACATTCAGAGCAGTGGAAAATGCAGGCCAGTGGAAAGAGGCTCTGAGAATAAATAACTTGATAATGTTAATGGCCGACTCCACAGAAGTGCCACGCTAGATGCTATCGACACAGACGGGACCTGGACACGGGACTAACCAATGCACAACCGGCCGGAGGAGGGCTACCTCCTAAAAATAGGACTCAACTAGTGCTCTCTCGGGGTTACTCGGTTCAATTAGGCTGTTTAATTAATTGCCTGTTATAATAATTGCATAAGTAGTGAAGTGCTGCCCCTGGGAGTCTGAGAGCTGCATCATGCAATATCATTGTGTGGCCCTATAGGGACGACTCCAATCATCATGATAAATACTCAGATCATTTGACGTGATGGCTTGTGTTTGGGCTTTTATGTTTTTTTTTTCTTTTTCTAATGTGCAACAGCAGCCATGAGACTCCCACAATGCATGCTGTTTTTAAAAGCAGCACGTCTATTCACTCTTATTCGCACGTGTAATATGTCGAAAACGCAAAACGTTTCTTCTCTCGTCACATTCAGTTATGATTTACATGAATGATGTAAATGGTAGTACATTTTCAATTCAAAACATCAAAATTTTATTCAAAATTTAGTATTTTGCTGTTGGTGGATGAACCTCGGCAACATGCAGTCACTTATTACACAACGTTTCAAAAAGAAAATCCCAGACATCCCTTCCTGGTCTACAAACTCCGTTTCACAGCCAAACACACGGGAGAAGTGATACAGGAAATCATAAAAGAATAAAAAAAAGAAGTGATGCATCATGTGTCTCTCAGATGGCGTCTTTGATCATACACTACGCGATTGTCACTCATGTGAACGAGAACTAAGTTGCCTCTGATTTTGTGCATTTGACTGCGATTTCCACTGAACTGTTGGCGAGTGAAAATCTGGGCTAAAATCATGCAGCGTATGGACATGGCATTAAGTGTCGTGTTGTAATTCACACTCGTATTCTGTGAACAGTAATGCTGCATTCCGTCTGTCCACAGAAGTGGGAGAATCCTAGTTCCCAGTAGGAACCTTTCCCGTATATATTTGGATTATACGACATTTTAAAGTTATTTGAAGAATTTTCTCCTCCCAACTCTACACAATTTTCACTCAGAAATTTCACAAATAATTACAAAGAAATGGTAAGTGACATTTATTTTGAGTTTTGAAGCAGAAAGACTGAAATAGCATCTTTGTTTTATTTAAAACCATTGGGGAAAGTTACTTTTAATATTGTATTACTCCCTAAAAAGTAACAGATTGTGTTACTTAGTTTTTATGTAGAGGAATGTGTTATGTTACCTTTGCGTAACTCACCTGGGCTGGTCTTGTTTTAGTTTTTTTTTGGGGGCAAATTAAGGCCCTTTCACACCAAAAGTGAAATGAATAAGCCTCAGGCTGAAGGAAATGTAAGTTCACTCCTGTACAGTAGAGGGCGCCGCTCTAACAAACCTTCAGCTGTGATATCATTCTGGATCACAGAAGAATAGGGCGCAGGAGAAGAAATTTCAACAAAAAAACAAATTAAACACAAATGTGATGTTTATCTAAAGTAATTTTCTCTTAGTATGGTTGTATTGGATTATCGAAGGTCAGCAGCAAAGACTTTGCGTGAGATTAAATTAAGTATATTTGTGTTATTTAACATATTTAATTATAGGAGGTTTGCGTTATATTCTTAGTTAGCACTTCGTTTTATTCAATTTAAGGAATACTGAATCTGTTTTTGTGCAAGTAAGATAAGTAAATGTAGTTACTTGAAAAAAGTTATCTGATTACATAACTCACATTACTTGTAATGCATTAACCCCAACACTGTGTAGAACTTATCTGTCTTAAAGTCCTCCTGTAGTTAATAATGTTATCCCTAAAAACTCATCCTTGATCACCAAAATTACATATAAAAAATGCCTTAAAATATCTTGAATGTAACTCGACACCCTTGCCTCATTTAGTATACGTGGTTCTATGAATATGCAAATGAGCCCCGCCTCCACTCACTCACTCAGCTCACAGATCTACTGGTTTACGATCACATGTTGATCTGATTGGTTGCAAGGTAGTTTGTGACGTCAGAAACACCAGCGATTTCAAACCGTGTTTTTGAGACTGTCTTTGGTTCACTGCAGTTTTAAGCAGAAAATACTCAGCAATGCTGTCGACTCATGAAGCTGTAAGTCACATGCCAAAACTGGCCAACCAGTAGCCTGGGAAAACCCAGACAACTTCCGGCAAATTTAGATTTGCTCTGAAAGTTAGTCTGGCAAAGAGCTCATTCAAGCCCATTTCCAATCCGTCGAAATCGAGGCACCAATCAGAAACGTTGGGGCGGGCTTTACACGATGACGACAGCACTGGGATTTTGAAGCAGATTTTGTAGCCTACATTACAATGATGGATGCCGCCGTCAAACATCACTCGTTCGAATCAGCTATCACGTCTGTTTTAAGTGATTTGAACGTTTCCTTTTTGTTAAAAACCGAGCAAAGAACAACACTCCGCTCTGCATACGTCATCTCCTTCATCGCTCTGATTGGTTTTAGGTCTATCCGCGACGTCCGTTGGTGACGCCCCTCTGGAAATGATTTGTCTATGACGCTTTGCCAGACCATAACTCAGTTACAACTGAGAATGGTCTGGTTTTAACCAGGCTAGCCAACCAGCACAATCCTCAGGAAACTAAGTAAAAATTAAAATCATCACAATGATTAAAATTGTTGGTTAATTTGATATAATCAACCAAATCAAATCAAATGCATCAGAAATATTCAATATACGGGCAGCCCTGCATGTAAGTGATGTGAAACCTGTAAAGTTTGCATGCCGTCGTGTGTTCTGAGAAGTGAGCGGGTCGAGTGGCACCGCATTGGAAATCCGCACCAGCCATTTATTTCAATTAAAAAGCATGCAGCCTGGCGTCTCAAATGTAGTGGGCATGAAACAAGCATAATTAGGTTTATTTGGCCTCTAAACACCCAGAGGGAGCCATTAAGTGCAGAAGACTGGATGCTCCAATAGGTAGTAATAACTCTAAGAGACGTTTGTGCTGAGAAGTGCCCTTAATTTTACGATGACATTGCGTTTTTAAAGTACCCATCTTGTGTTGAACACTGGCCCTTACTGACCTTACAGACTCTTCCTCGAGAGCCCGCGACCCGAAGGACCCGAAGGACCCGCAGGCACTCAATGTGAAATTACATTCTCTAGTAAACTGTTTTTGTGCGTGTCCTGATTTATAGTATTACGTGCCAGAAACATGTAAGCGATTTGCAGTATAAACCCTGCATACTGCAACTCATTTTGACATGCCACTGGGTGGAAGATGGAGGAGAGACAGATCAAGTTGAGCCTGACATCTGATTGCCCACCCCAAGATTTAATTAGCTATAGAGTGTGACGCGAAACACACACACACACACACACATGACACACACATCTAAACTGGGAAAGAGCTTTGAGATTGACTGAACAACTGGATTGACCAGAAATCTGAGGTATATTTTTACGGACTGGCGAAAGCTACAGAACAGAGAAGCAACAGGATCCAGGCAGAGAAAGGAGGATTTGCAGTTATCATTGTGTGTCAATATGCTGAATTTAGGAGTAAAATCATACCCTATATATTGTATTGACAACTCATCAGTTAAATATTTACCATCGTATATTCTGCATAATTGGAAATTTTTAAATAAACACTGACAAAAAAACTACACAAGTTTTAGAGCTGGCGATATGATGATATGTAACATTGATATACGTTTAGACCTATATTGTATTTATATAAAGCGTTCACAGGCAAATCTGCTTTATGTATTTCGTTGAAATCAGGCTCATATAAATGTCAGGAAACACGATTCCTGGTTGCATGTTAATATCCATGATCACCGGATCTTTGATAAGTTGTAAGAAACACTATATCGAGTCCAAACTTTAGTTTCAACTGATAATCATATATATATATAAGTTCACCAATGTATATTATATTAAGAGAAAATTAACGTAAGTTGCAAGATACAGAAGAATAAGAATACATACACTACAGTCAGTAGCGTTCAGTGAAAGCTTCAACATGGGGAACATTTATGAGCATAATGAGCTCAGGCATTATATACAGTATGTAACCATGTGGATTGAGCATGAATGGCTGTTATGTTAAATAATGTTTATTAAATAAAGCAAAGTTAGTTACTGTGCCTGTGAACACTGTTGGTCTTGTGTGCAACTCTTGAAACGCCCACCAAATGGTGCAAATTATTGGTGGATCCGATATTACAAAACCGATATCCAATAAGGGAAAAATACCTAAATATCAGAATAAATAGCAGTCAATCTCTAATAAAGGCTTTAGATGTACAAAGACGCTGCACTATGAATGGGAGGAAGCCAATCGCCAATTGTCAATGCTTTGAGACACACTCTTATGGCTGCACATATGCCGTTTTTTGTCATGATTGGTGTGTGAGACAGTTGTTGCCAGATTTCATTGGTGATTTAAAAAAATGAAATGTAATCGTAGGTTTGGTGATCAGCTTTGGAGAATTTTATGTTTCCCCATTCAAAGAGATACGAGCTTTTCTTGCATGACTGAAATAGTTTCCCGATAGTTGCGTTTCAAAAATGGCCGCCGAGTGAAATGGCTTTTCTTAAAGTCCCCCAGTGGTGAAAATCCAGCTTTTAATGTTGTTTATGTGTCTACGTGGTGTTTTTAATATGCTTTAAGACAAACCATGTGTAAATTCATAAGTCGACAGCATTGCTGAGTATTTTCTGCTTAAAACTGCAGTGAAC
This sequence comes from Rhinichthys klamathensis goyatoka, assembly GCF_029890125.1. NCBI lineage: Eukaryota > Metazoa > Chordata > Actinopteri > Cypriniformes > Leuciscidae > Rhinichthys > Rhinichthys klamathensis. The sequence goes on from NW_026606634.1 coordinate 2,633,315, forward strand.
CAAAGACAGTCTCAAAAACATGGTATAAAATCGCTGGTGTTTCTGACGTCACAAACTACCTTGTAACCAATCAGATCAACGTGTGATCGTCAACCAGTGGATCTCTGAGCTGAGTGAGTGAGTGGAGGCAGGGCTCATTTGCATATTCATAGAACCACACATACTAAATGAGGCAAGGGTGTCGAGTTACATTCAAGATATTTGAAGGCATTTTTTTTAAGGAAAAAACGTTTAAATATGTCATTTTGGTGATCAAAGATGAGTTTTAAGGGATGAAATTTTTGACTACAGGGGGACTTTCTGATCGGCTAAAAAGGTGCAGGCACATATTTGGTTTCATAAAACGTGAAAGGCCCTCAACCTATGATACATCATGAAGAAATGTAATGTAAAGAGAGGATTCATGATGATTCGAGAAAGGCCACGTTTCTTCATCAGACAGGCATAGGATAGTTTATAAGTGGCTCCAGCATTTCAAACGCCTGAAATGTGCTGAAATGCTCCTCTGATTTGTATTATGTATTAAATGGAGCGTGTGTGTGTGGATTGAGAGCGTATGTGGAGGTGTTGTAAGTAGGTCAGGGACACTGTGTATTTCGACTGCTCTCCAAACAAGTGCTCACTGTATGAACTACTCATATTCACACATGGGGGAGGCTAATTTGCTCATTATTATACTATCAGATTATTACAAACAATAAATGTATCAAGTAGAACAATAGCAAAATAAAAACCAATTAGTATAATTACTGTAAGTCGTGCCAGTAGTTCTGCCTGTGGAAAGCGGTTCTCGTGTGTATCCCACACACACTCCACAGATCTGCACACTATAAAGACTAGGACTGATATTAATCAGGCGATGATCTGCACGCAAACATGGCTTTGACTTGGGCTGGGTATCGATCAGATGTGCCAATTGCCCCTTCGCAAAGACCCGCCTCCTTTAGTTACTGTTGCTATGTCCGACAAGCTACGCCACTCTCACACACACCATGTTCTCACGCAGTGAAACACACATCGCAGAGCAGAGAGGACACTGAACACACTGACAGACAGGACAGACCAGCTTAATTTTGATATGAAACAAAGTCTCGACTTTCAAATGTGGTCATTTTTTAAAGAAATTTAAACAAATAAATACCGTTTTGTGTCTCTTTAATGCGTCTGACAGATCGCTCAGTTAAAGCCGCTCGTGAACCGATCATCTCTTCCTTCTAGTTCATTTATAGCATCAAATAGACATGAATGAACATCAGAAGGAATGTGGTTTTAACCGTGGAAAGACGTCAGTACACACCGTTTCTCAAGTTCAAATCCTCCAACGTTAATCTACTAACTCTCCTGACTGCTTTGTCGGACAAAAATGGCGGATTCGGCGGATGGCGGATTATGATTGGTCAGATCGCCTGTCAATCAAACTCGAATTCGATTTTCGATTTCGATTCCCGCTTCGATTCTCGATTCGACTCACTGAATATATAGATATGAATATTGATACAAATTCTATATTTATAGAAAAGAACAGTGAACATAAGTTTACAAGTGGTAAATAATAAAAAGAAATTAAGAGCCACAAACCTGTATATTAAACTCTTTTTATTTTAGGTACACTCATTAAAACAGAACCCAAACTCTATATTTCAAATGCATACAATGAATAGACAGGATTTAGATGGAAAGATGAAAACTTGATAATGAAACTTGGACGAGTCAGAACAGTCGCATGCCTTGATCAAACACGATCAGGTTATTTTATGTTTAAGATTAAACAAGCATAAAGTCTCACCGCATTATCTGTAACATGCAAGCCTGTGAACACTACAGTGGAGGAACACTAACACTGGCTTTTGGGTGATGGATAAATAAATATGGGAGAAAATTGATTTGTGGCCTTTGAGAATCGATTTTGAATTTGAATCGACCACATTTTAAAAAAACGATTAATCGAAAAAAATTTTTTTTTTCACAGCCCTAGTTTTGTCCAACATCTCCAACACACGCTCACGACAGTTCACAAGTATATAAAGATCATCAGTTCCAGAAGTCAGTTTCCAATTCATTTTTCTAATAGGGGTTTTTAAAAAAGTCTTTGTTGAAGCATCATAATCAGTGTTGGGTAAGTTACTGAAAAAAGTAATTAATTACTAGCTACTAATTACATCGGTAACACTTTAATATGTCCATTTTAATGTGTCCTTATTACACGTTACATGTAGTTACTAGGAATAACTATAAATTAGGCATAATTTCATACAACTAACCTTAAACCAAACCCTAGTTCTCAATACTCTCTCAAAATACCTCAACATTTGTCTATTTCAATTCCTTGAAAAGATGCAACTCACAACAACTGACAAAACATCACTAGTTATTATACTTCAGAAGACATTTATTGACTTTTATGATGCAGTTATGGCCTATTTGAAGCTTTAATGTTCATTCATTGTAATTGCACGAGAAGAAGCGACTTTTTTCTAGGAAGAAAACAAATAATCAAATAAGTTTGCAATGAAACATTTTCATTTTTGGATGAGCTAATCGTTTATGACTTTATCACCAGAAGTATGAGTAAAACAGCACTAATGACTAATTAGCCACAGCCATCAACCAGCAAAATAACACTATCATTTATAATGTGTCGGGATTCTTTTTAAAAACAAATGACACTCGAGTGGAGACACTGAAGACAATGCATCCCTGATTAGATGGTGTAATTAGAGGGACACGTTAACGGATAAATAATAAAACTCACGCTAATTAAACGTGAACATCGACCCGCGCTGACACACACTGCTGACTCAGGCTCCTCTGAGTGTGCGGTTTAACGTGAAGAAGGTGCGATGGCCTTCACTCATGATACACACACACACACACACACACACACACACACACACACACACACACACACACACACACACACACACACACACACACACACACACACACACACACACACACACACACACACGAGAGAGAGACGAACCGCCAGGGTGTGTGTGTGTGTGTGTGAGGGTGTGTGTGTGAGGGTGTATGTGTATTTGTGGTTGAGGGTGTGTGTGTGTGTGTGTGTGTGGGTGTGTGTGAGTGTGTGTGTGTGAGGGTGTATGTGTATTTGTGGTTGAGGGTGTGCGTGTGTGTGTGTGCGTGTGTGAGAGTGTGTGTGTGAGGGTGTATGTGTATTTGTGGTTGAGTGTGTGTGTGTGTGTGTGTGTGGCTCTTTGACATGCAGCGTTTCACCTTTGCTCAGTCTTTCTCTCTGCAATCTCACACTGGTATTGTCATTCGGGCCGCAGTGCTGCGCTTTCGCACGAGCCGGTCGTGAATGACGAATGCTTTTAATGCTCGGTGAAGATGGAGACGGTGAAGATGGAGACTGTGTGTGTGTGTGTGTGTTTAAGGGTACTTAAAAACACTTTTATTACACTAGATATGAATATAGCAGCACTTTATAGGTTTTGCTATCAGCCAATGCAATTATGCAAAATAGTGATGCGACCACAGAGTGTGTATCTGCAGTGTTTGTGCCCTAAACATGAATGATTCTTCAAATCATGTGTGTTGTTGTTGTTGTTGATGAGATGCACCAGACCAGAAAACAGCTTCAAAACTCCTAAAGATGCACTGAGGACGGAGACCAGCCGAGTCTGTGTGTGTATCTGTAATAGCTGAGTAAATGCACTGGGTTTTAGTGGAATCATTTAAGGACAATTTAAAGCTATTTCATTGCTATTTTTGCAATGTCATACATTGGTGTCGCAGGAATACTGATGAAGACGGTTCCAAAACACAAAGTTTAAAGGTGACCTATAATTCAAAATTGAATTTACCTTGGTATAGTCAAATAACAAGAGTTCAGTGCATGGACATGACATAGAGTGAATCTCAAACTGGACTGTTTTCGCGTTCTCATTTAATTCACGTTTATGAAAAACACCCCTGAAAAACGGTCGGTTCTCCACACAATACCGACTGTGACGCAATAGTCGGGATCATTAATATGTACGCCTCCAAATATTTGCATAATGCCAGCCCTCAATGCCAGGCGGAACTGCGCAGCCGAAGCATGGCAGTTGCTCAGTGTGGATGTACACATGAACACAAAAGTATTTTTTAGTTCCTTCATCTGAGCCTCTGAAGAAACAATGGGTTAATTTTATTTTCTCTGGAAATTTCCAAACATTTCACCGACTGTTTCCTCAACTTGGGCCAATACAGAGCTGGCCTCGGATCGAGCTACCAAGCAACACTTTCTGATGTGTAATTGTTCAAGTTCAGACAGGTAATCTTTCTCTCAAAATCGTTCAATACTGTTTATACATCAGTAAGTCAAGCCAGTGACTAAAATATCAGCTTCACATCGTTTCTTTTAGTAGGATGAAAATAATCGTATTTAAATTGTGAACAAATTATATACAGAAAGCGATCAAAGAACAATCTTTCCACACAGCGCGAGTTTATCTGGACACTTGCCAAACTCGTTATGAAATCAATGACGCACTTTACACTGCACAACGAAGCTCTTACTGTATTTACATCATCGTGTTTGCATTGGGGAAAGCAGAGAGAGTGCAGAAACTGCTTTGCAATGATAAGATCTTCATTCTCGCGATCAACACACTGTCATCTGCTCAATGCTCATCACGGCAACATTTTATGTGATGGGAATAGATCTAAATACTTTAAAAACATCTCACGATTCGTTAATCTCGATAGCTGTTATAGTAAAAACGTATAATAGCAGTAGTAAAAGTATTCGGGAGAGAGTTTCACATGTATTGCGTAGCTATTTCATATGCAAGCATGTCAGCCAATCACAGCAGTGGCCGCGGTTACACTGAATCCCACAGAGACACGCCCCTTCAAACAGAGTGTTCAAATCAGAGGCTAAAAGCAGGCTAGGAAAAATGCCATTTATTTCTAAATTATGATTATTTTTTATCTAAAAAACATACTAACATTATAAGGGTAACCCAGGAAACATTATAAAAAAAAAATAAAAAAACATTCTAGGGCACCTTTAATAATATTATTCCAGCAGGCAGACGCAAAACACACTTAACGTAATGGTAACGTAACGTAATGTGAGAAAAAAAAATCCAAAGAAAAACTAATAATATCCTTGGAAAACAATGACCAGTATGTAAGTTTACACACAACATCTTCAACCCTAAAACACAATGCAAGGCATAATTCAAAATAAAGATACGGAAATTTTTCAATACGGAAAATTCCTTCATGTTAACACTGTACAGTGGGCATTATTTTTTACAGACTTTCTTTACAGTGTGCAATTCATTCCTGATTTTATTCTGTTATTATTATAGTCTCTTAATATGCACTGAGGACTGAGACAAGCTACAAAGCCGAAATATTCAATATTTTATCTATTTACTTGCATGTCATGTGACCATTAACTGAACCGTGAACATGCAAGTGTGCCTTAAATTATTGGCTAACACTTTACAATAATGTTAATTAGTTAACTAAATTACGTCTATAGCATTTGTTTATCTTTGTTAATGTTAATTTCAACATTTACATATTTATTAAAATCTTGTTAACATTAGTTAATACACTGTGAACTAACATGAACAAACAATCATCAGCTGTATTTATATATTAACTAACATTAACAAAGATTAACTAATACTGTAACAAATGTATTGCTCATGGTTAGTTCATGTTAGTTAATACATTAACTAATGAACCTTATTGCAAAGTGTTTACTTATTGGTAAAGTGTTACCAATTATTGCAACATTAACATAAAATACATTTTTGACGTCATAAACTGAGGTTAATCTCTGTGCGGTGAACAGCTGTTATAACATCACCACTGGACTGACCAATCACAGCGCCGGAACACAACTTTACACGCCTCCTTATAGACGTCTCAGTTTACTCAGTCAAGCAAATAAAACAGCAGATGATCTTGTTCTCATTGAAAGAGGGAGTTTCTCCATATGACATAGATTGCTAAATGCACAGATTTCAGAACAGGTGACAACATTAACAGGTGCTGTTCATATCCATGAAGCAGATTGACTGATCTCTGTACTGTAGTATCAGTGATGTACAGTGTATACATGTATCCAAACAAACATGTTTGATGCTATATGTGACCCTGGACCACAAAACCAGTCAAATGGGTCAATTTTTTTGAACTTGAGATTTATACATCACACGAAAGCTGAATAATGTAATGAATTGATGTGTGGTTTGTTAGGATAGGACAATATTTGGTCGAGATATGACTATTTGAAAGTCTGGAATCTGAGGGTGCAAGAAAATCTAAACATTGAGAAAATCTGCTTTAAAGTTGTGCATTTATGTTGGTGATTGTGCTGCATTCACTATATGCATTCATTATACACTTACCTAAAGGATTATTAGGAACACCATACTAATACTGGGTTTGACCCTCTTTCGCCTTCAGAACTGCCTTAATTCTACGTGGCATTGATTCAACAAGGTGCTGAAAGCATTCTTTAGAAATGTTGGCCCATATTGATAGGATAGCATCTTGCAGTTGATGGAGATTTGTGGGATGCACATCCAGGGCACGAAGCTCCCCTTCCACCACATCCCCAAAGATGCTCTATTGGGTTGAGATCTGGTGACTGTGGGGGCCATTTTATTACAGTGAACTCATTGCCATGTTCAAGAAACCAATTTGAAATGATTCGAGCTTTGTGACATGGTGCATTATCCTGCTGGAAGTAGCCATCAGAGGATGGGTACATGGTGGCCATAAAGGGATGGGCATGGTCAGAAACAATGCTCAGGTAGGCCGTGGCATTTAAACGATGTCCAATTGGCACTAAGGGGCCTAAAGTGTGCCAAGAAAACATCCCCCACACCATTACACCACCACCACCAGCCTGCACAGTAACAAGGCATGATGGATCCATGTTCTCATTCTGTTTACGCTAAATTCTGACTCTACCATCTGAATGTCTCAACAGAAATCGAGACTCATCATACCAGGCAACATTTTTCCAGTCTTCAACTGTCCAATTTTGGTGAGCTCTTGCAAATTGTAGCCTCTTTTTCCAATTTGTAGTGGAGATGAGTGGTACCCGGTGGGGTCTTCTGCTGTTGTAGCCCATCCGCCTCAAGGTTGTGCGTGTTGTGGCTTCACAAATGCTTTGCAACATGCTCAGTGTCACACGAGTGGTTATTTCAGTCAAAGTTGCTCTTCTATCAGCTTGAATCAGTCGGCCCATTCTCCTCTGACCTCTAGCATCAACAAGGCATTTTCGGCCACAGGACTGCCGCATACTGGATGTTTTTCCCTTTTCACACCATTCTTTGTAAACCCTAGAAATGGTTGTGCGTGAAAATCCCAGTAACTGAGCAGATTGTGAAATACTCAGACCGGCCCGTCTGGCACCAACAACCATGCCACGCTCAAAATTGCTTAAATCACCTTTCTTTCCCATTCTGACATTCAGTTTGGAGTTCAGGAGATTGTCTTGACCAGGAGCACACCCCTAAATGCATTGAAGCAACTGCCATGTGATTGGTTGATTAGATAATTGCATTAATGAGAAATTGAACAGGTGTTCCTAATAATCCTTTAGGTGAGTGTATTTACGGTAGGAACATGGAACATGATGTTACTTAATATCCTAATGATTTTTGGCATAAAAGAAAAATCAATAATTTTGACCCATACAATGTATTGTTGGCTATTGCCACAGATATACCCGTGCGACATGTGACTGGTTATGCGGTCCAGGGTCACATATGTGCTGATTATATTCACGTTGTGCTGCTGTAAAGAGTCCTGGTCGAGCATCATCACTGCGCTGGGCTGGATGGTTGCCTAGCAACTGGGTTTTGTTTTTTTCATGTGAACCAGTGGAACGTGTCAAACCCATGAATATACTCCGGATGAAACCCTGTGAGGACATTAGCTGTACATCTGTTAAACGCTACAACAGTGTAACCGTGATGTGCACCGACTGAAATTATCACTTTGTCTTAAAGAGGAGCTATCGTGGCTTTTTACAGTCGTGATGTTGTTTCAGGCTCTTCTAGAGCAGGTTTTCCTGCTTGAATGTTGATTATTTTCCTCATATTCTCCATTGTTGCGGCTCCTCTCTTCCCAGTCTGTCAGTAACGATCTGTTTACTTCCTGTCTCTATGAAGCCCCTCCTCCTGAAAAGCACACTGTGCTCTGATTTGTCGGCTGGTCCATTTTATTCATATATAAAATGCACTTGTTGCAAACTGTGCTGATCGACATCCATTTAATCCATTGAGACTCAACTCGTGACGGCATCATTTATTTTTACTGAGGAAAGTCACAGATACTGGCACTAAAATCTGCAGTCATCAGAACTGGTTCAGCTAGGATTACATGAATAACTTAATTGAGAAATACTGTTATAATAGTTGAGACATTTTTCAATGAATGCATTAAAGTGTATAAATATTGTGCAATATTAGGTCCCGTTTTTCTATTTTAAATGATCTTTTTGCTAGTTTATTTGAATTTTTAAAACGTTACAGTTTATGAGCTTGTTAAATCTGCTTGCATAAAAAGGCTAAGCATTATGCCAATATGTTGTTTTAAAGTCCCCCAGTAGTCAATTACTGTATCCCTTATAACTCATCTTTGATCACCAAAATGACATATTTAAACGTTTTTTTCCTTCTTCATGCCTTAAAATATCTTGAATGTATCTCGACACCCTTTTAGTATTCACGGTTCTACGAATATGCAAATGAGCCCCGCCTCCACTCACTCACTCAGCTCAGAGATCCACTGGTTGACGATCACACGTTGATCTGATTGGTTACAAGGTAGTTTGTGACGTCAGAAACACCAGCGATTTCAAACCGTGTTTTTGAGACTGTCTTTGGTTCACTGCAGTTTTAAAGGGATAGTTCGGCCAAAAATGATATTTAAACCATGCATTACTCACCCTCAAGCCGTTCGAGATGCATATGTCAATCTTGTTTCAGACGAACACATTTTCAGTTATTTTAGAAAATGTCTTAGACCCTTCAGTGGATATAATGTGAAGCAATGGGGTCCACCTCCTTTAAGTCCCAAAATGTGCATATATCCGTCACAGAAGTAATCCATCCGGCTCCAGGGGGATAAACGAAGGCCTTATGAGGGTAATCCGTGCGGTTTTGTCGTAAAAATATACATATTTAAAACTTTATAAATGAAAATATCTGACTTCCGGCAACGATCGACGCGCGTTCACGGGTGATGTTTTGCTCTGCTCTCTGCATAGCTCTCTGGCTGCGCGGGCGCGTTCGTTCTACGTCACGACGCTACGTCCTACCTCGTATGCCGACTTCCATCACCCGTGGACGCGCGTCGATCGTTGCCGGAAGTCAGATATTTTCATTTATAAAGTTTTAAATATGTATATTTTTACGACAAAACCGCACGGATTACCCTCATAAGGCCTTCGTTTATCCCCCTGGAGCCGGATGGATTACTTTTGTGAAGGATATATGCACATTTTGGGACTTGAAGGAGGTGGACCCCATTGCTTCACATTATATCCACTGAAGGGTCTAAGACATTTTCTAAAATAACTGAAAATGTGTTCGTCTGAAACAAGATTGACATATGCATCTCGAACGGCTTGAGAGTGAGTAATGCATGGTTTAAATATCATTTTTGGCCGAACTATCCCTTTAAGGAGAAAATACTCAGCAATGATATGAAACGTGTTCTGGTTATTATCAGCACTGTGACGATGACATAAAGATCATTAGTATTTCAGTCACATAATCAGAGCTCGATTCAATAATTTCAGAGGAGTTTCCTGAAATTAATTACCTGTCTAGAACTCATCTCAAACTCATTTAGTGTCATTTTTGTGCCTCCTGCCTCTTACGTGCACATCGATACACTGATATAACTCACAAACATCCGCTTATTGAATTAATCCGTTGTCCTGGTTTACATGCAAACCAAACACCCAGGAACGTCAAAACCTAATCATTGGTGTATCTGACTGAGAAATGCATGTGTTATGTGAGATGTGATGTTAAATAAATATTCCAACACGTCCACGGGAAACTTCCAGACTCATTTCACGCAGTCACAGATGCAGTGTTTGACAGAAGCGCGTGAACGCATGCATCGTCCGCTTATTCAGCATAATCAGGTGAAGAACGAGCATGTAAACACACTCATTGAGTCAAGCAATGATGCGAGTCGTTGAAACCTTTTTGCAACTGACAAACGGCAGCTTTAAATCCATCAGGATTGTGATGAACTGTGGATTGACCTTTGACCCGCCAAGACCGTCAGCATTTGGCCGAATGCTCACGTTCAGAAGAATCGAAACACCTGTCAGACACACACATCACTGGGTTCATTAACAATCCTGGCAGTAATTGCAATCACTGAGAATTACATGAATATATGGGTGTATAAATATAATATATAGAATATCTATAACTACGGGTAAAATTCTGTCTCTATCTGTAATAGCTGAATACATGCACTGGGTTTTAGTGGAACTTTTTAGTAGGACTTTTTAAAGCGATTTCATTGCTACTTTATGCAATGTCATACATTGGTGTATTTTCTTTTTTTTTTACTTGGCAAATCTGTAATGGACATAATTGCCACAACATAGTGACAGCTATGTGAGATTAGAGAGACTATAATAATAACAGAATAAAACCAGAAATTAATTGTACACTATAAGGAAAGTCTGTAAAAAATAATGCACAATGTACAGTTAACATGAAGGAATTTTCTGTATACATTTTTTATCTTTATTTTGAATTACGCATTGCATTGTTTTAGGGTTGAAGATCTTGAGTGTAAACTTACATACTGGTTATTTTCCCCCAGGACATTATTAGTTTTTCTGTGGATGTGTTTCTCTCAGTGAAACAGTGAATCCAGCACTGTAAGGGTTTAACTCTTGCCTTGTCATAAGCAATGTCTCATTCCGCTGTAGTCCCTAAAGGTTTTTAATCAATTGAAAGGATCAGCTGTTTTTGGCCGGGTCCTCTGTGTGAAGCACATGTTCCCGACAGTCAATCCCGGGAAAAACAGCTGTTGCTCCCAGAATTCCCGGAGTGTGTGCGGCACAGCGAGGGTTAAAGCCGAACACAGTTTGGTTTTAAACACAATTGTTTTTTCATGGAAACTGATTGATTTCATGTGCACAACTTGTAGCAAAACACATTTTTTTATTGTTTACACTGAAAAAAATGATGTCAAAAATCTCCAAAAATGTTCTTTTACAAAAGAATTGCAAACACATTTTGACATATATTGCGAAAAATAATTTTCTTATTCAATACTTTTGTCTTGTTTTCCGGTACAAATGTCTAAACATTCTCAAATCAAGATACATTTGCTTTTGCTTTTACATTTGCAAAAATGACTTTAAGTTTTGTTTTCAGAAAAATCAAGTGAGTTTGCGCTTTAAACAAAAAGATAATCAGTAACCTTTTTCCCTTTAATTGAATCAATTAGATTTTTCTTAATAAAATAATAATTGTTATAAATATATATAAATACTTTCAATAAACAAGAGTTAATATCTTCAGCAAGACAGCCATTTTTTGCAGTGTGAAATATAATTTTCTTATTGTTCTGTTTACAACTTATATCTTTTTTTTTTTTTTCAGTGTATAAAGGTGAGTTTTATAGCATTTCTGATCTTGCCGTATTGACAAATTGAGCTTTGTTTAGCAAGCGACTGCCAATAAACTGAACTTAAAACTTTTCTAAATGTCACTTTGCCACACACACACAGACACACACACACCCCCCGGAATCTCTGCGTCAGTGCAGACACACACGCCTGATGTCACGGCTGACAGATTCTCTCTGTTTGACTGTCCTGACACGCGGCCGCCAGTAAACGCTCCCGGTCGGACGTGCCAAGAGCCGGGATCCAGCGGCGGAGCATCCACTGTCTCTCTCACACATGGCATGCGGTGTATTAAGCGGATTATTTTTAGCATTTGTTTACCATCCAGATCTAAATCCACTCAAAGTCTGCCTCGCATCGGACCCCATATCAAACTACACAACTCCCTTACGTGAGAGACAGTACAGATGCTACCCGTACTACTAACTCTGGGGCAGTTTGCCTGAACATATCAGAGATGCTGCTACTGTACAGGATCAGTAGCTTTTAATCAGTGACTTTATTAGATGTTCGTCATCTATGTGATGCTCTTTTCTTTTTTCGACATTGTAAAGCACATTGGTCAACTTGTGTTGTTTTAAAGGTGCAATGTGTAGAAATTTTCAGTATCTATTAACAGAAATGCAATATGACATGGATAACTATGTTTTCAGAGGTGTATAAAGAACTTGCTTAATAAACCGTAATGTTTTTATTACCTTAGAATGAGACATTTATATCTACATAACCGCGGGCACCCCCTTCTATGAAGGTCGACATATTGTGACGTCATGTTTCTACCGTAACCTACAGCGAACACAGCGCTACAGAGCGCGTTCCGTCACTACCTTGAAAGAGAAGCAGCAGAAAGCTAGAAGCTAGCCATAAACACCGTGAGTAGTGACTTTTCCCTTGTCAGTGGTGTAAATATGTAGTTGGATTGTTTCATGTAACTTAGTTCTTCTCCCTCGCTGTGTTATGGCTTTGCTATGTGAGGATAAATGTGCTGGTTACGTTCGTGAGACAGCTGATTAGTACTCTTGCCATTGACCGTAAAACAGTATGTTACAGGAATCACCAACCCGTCGATCGCGGTCGACAAGTCGATATTGGAAGCATTTCAAGTCGATCGCGAAGAGTTTTCAAAATCAGAGAAAAAAGCCTATTGTGTGTAGTAGATGGTGTCTAGGGGATGCGGAGGCGCTGTTACAATCATGTCATTTTTGCCGCACGCACCTTTGGGCTCATGCGGACGCGTCGAGTTTAACCCTCTGGGGTTCAAGGTGTTTTTGGGGTCCTTGAGATGTTTTGACATACTCTGACATTTGTGCTTTTTTCAGTTGCTTATAAACAAATTACTGGCAAAGGTGTAATTGCACTCTATTCAGCACAAACAGGGCTACCATAATATGTTATCAACATGTATGTACATGTTTTTATTTTTGAGAGAATATTGTTTATGCGTGGTTATTGAAAAAACTAAAACTTAAAGTTTCTGAAATAAGGCCACAAAACACATACTAAATATGTGTCCACAAGACTTTTGACTAATGACTTGATGTTTGACTTTTGATGTTGTCGCCTAGAGTTTTTTCTTCAAAATGATCTGAAAATCATCCTGCCTTATCATTCACATAAAACAATAGATTGGTTTAAATTTAAAAATGACACTTTTTGTTTGGAAAGGCAATATGTGCAGGGGTGTGACCTGCTGTGATTCACACCTGAGAAGACAATGGGCCCGCATAATGAGGCTGCATACTAATGACCCTTTCATTCAGGTGTGTCACTGAGCCACAAGAATGCAATGACTATATATATATATATATATATATAGGCCTATATAATACAAAATTGGTTCACAGTTCCAATTATTTATTTATTTTTCAAATTGTGCTTGCAAATTGTATAATATCAAATGTAAGCATTTCTAGTAATTGTGCAGTTAATTCTCATACTGTTTTTACAGAAAGTTTGGGAATATATCCCAAATGTGTCACTAATAAAACACAATACAAATAATTTAAAGAGGAGGCTTATATTGAGCTTTTAAGATTTTATTTGCCTACATATATTTTTGCTATTTTAATAAAAAGGTTACAATTACAACAACAATTAAAATGAACTATATTTCAAATGTAATCTTTCTTTGTACTAAAGTATACATTTTATCATACATATTTCACAGTTGCGGATTAATTAGTTTGAATATAGCCTACAATCGAACAAACACTTTAATAACATCTTAGCAAACAAGCTTATTTGATGTGGCAGTATTTTACAGTAAAAACAACATCTTGTCTTTCATATGTAACATATCGTTTTTATGATTAGGACATATAAATGTTAATTTGCAGTTTAATACGTTGCTTATACAAAAATATTTTATTTCAACATATTTCAGTCGATTTTTACTCATCTCAGTATTGGAATATAGTTTGGTAAAAGCTGTTCATTCATTCACACACAAAAATGCGATTCATATTCAAACAGTCTTTTTGTTTACAGACACTAGTATTTCATATCGCGATTAGAACAAAGCACTTGAAAATAAAGAATGTACCTATTCCTCAGCTGGATCCGTTGCTCCTCCAAATGAAACTACCTGCACTTCTGAGGTATTTTTTTCCAGGATTATTATTAAGATAGTATTATTCCTCACAGCGTCGTATTTTTCGGACGCGTTTCAGAATGGACTTCACTGACAGAGAGAACGCAGAACGCGCATCATGTTTATTTTTCTTTATTAGGCGAAAAGCACAACACTTTGTTTTTATTGTGAGGTTCCACAAAAAAAATACAAACTTAACAGGATTGAATGATGTACAACACACATATGTAAGATCAAAATCAACAGAGTAATTTGAGTCTCTTTTGCACTGATAAGGAAAAAAGTGAGCTGGTATCGCCGGCGAGACCGCCGACCCCAGAGGGTTAAACAAGGCTTTACGCTTTAACCAGCTCAGCCACAGTAACAGCTCATATTAGCCAGCTAAACTTTTACTACCCTGTTAGAAAAAATATATAGTTGCACAGTTTCATGTGGTTCTTCTCCCTCGCTGTATTATGGGTTTGCTATGTGGGGAGAAATGTGCTGGTTACGTTTGTGAGACAATCAGCTGATTACTATTATTATATTATATATTAAGACCCTTGATCCTCACCTGACTATGGCTTTGTAAACTTTATCCATGATGTGGTTTATAATGGGCTGTGGTACAGAAACAGTGACAATGTTACACACTCTTGGCTTACTCTGGCTATTCTCTGCTGTCACAGACGACGATATGTTTGTCCCGTTTTAGCCACCGTAGCTTCTTCGAAAGGGAGGGGTGAGCAGTGGGCGGAGCCCTTAGTGCAACTCGCAACCGAACCGCTAGATGTCGCTAAAAAATACACACTGCACCTTTAATTGTGCTATATAAATAAAGTTGCTATTGCTGTTACTGGTCATATATTACTCTGTTACAAGTAAAAGTTGTAAAGTTGTAATCTTAATGCAAAGAGTACAAAATTAGGTAAAACTTTACTTGAAGGGCTGTGCATAAGACTGACATGACACCTTCATAATCATGACATGACACATCATGAATATGATGGAGGTTTCATGCATGTTTATGACAACTGTCATTAAGTGTCATTCGCTTAATTATGACATTTTTAATGCAAATATGACATAGTTTGAGATGTCTTTGTCATGACAACTTGACATAAACCAATATATCATAACCTGTCAGTGTCTTGGTAATGACACCTTGACATTACTAAGACAACACAACCTGTCATAAATATGTCATAAACATGACATAGCAGATTAATTATCAAACTTAAGAAACCACTTAGCTTAATGGGTGAACATTACAGGCGGTTGGTTTTGACATTGGCTGTCATGAGGCCATTATAACATTTTAATGACAAATTCAATTTGTACCACTGTAGTTGAGGTCAAGAAAAATATTCATGACACAGTTATAATGGCCTCATTCATAACACCCCTTCAAGTAAAGTGTTACCCAAAATTCTAATAAAATTCTTAGAAATGTGGGTGTTTACTCTTAAAATTAAATAAAAATCCTAGTAAAGAAAAAAGTAATTCAGAAAGCATCTTAACCCTTAAAAGAGGTCTTAAGGGCAAACTTGTTAGGAGTACGGACGAGGACTTTTGAGAGGCTTAAGAGTTTCTTTAGCAGAGGAGAAAATGGCAGAAAGACGAAGAGAGAGAAGAAATCCACCAACTGGGCTCACAGTAACACTAACCGCGTTTCAATTGCCCTTCAAATAGGGGTTATGCGGAGTAGCGTTCGAACTGGAAAACAGGTCTAATCATTTCCGCTTTTCACGTCCGTACACATCTGCAGTGGTAGGTGATCTCTGAGGTAACTGTTAATTTAAGCTTATTATAATAAAATTCTTATTTCTGATCAAACTTTTGTGTGTTTGTTTTAATTAAAATGTCACGAATGTTGAAATATCAGAAACAGGGACACCTGAACAGCAGTTTTTGTTGTGTGCCGAATGCGATCTGCTCTGCCAGAACAGTCAGTCAACATAATTAAAGGTTGACCAGCATAAACACAATCGTTTGAATCGTCTGCGAGCAAAAATAAAAGGCTTAACTACTAATAGCTAACTGATAGTTAGCTAATGCTATATAGGGTGCCATTAGCAAAAGCTACATAATACATTCCTTCATAATAATGAATAAATGTAAAACGTATAACTTGAATCCCTTGTCTAACAGAGTACTCGGGCCTCTGGACGTCCATTTGGCAATACGGTGTACATCAGAAATTGATATTAGGGGTAGCTCCTGTAAACACCAGCTATAGAAGGTCGCCATTACTACGCTGTGTTTACCTCAGTAGCTGACGGCCGGAAGTAGTTAAACCCGTTTTGTAGAACCCGGAAGAATGTTGCGCATAACCCCTGTTGCGCAAATTGAAATTGCGAATTGAAAATACTCACAATGGAAACACGTCAATTTCGCAAAAACTCCCGTTTATTGCAAAAAAGTTTTTACGCTCGCATGAGTGTTTTTTTCAGGCAATTCGAAA